>NC_081414.1:918302421-918602421 GCF_030272615.1 Cryptomeria japonica
TGAGAGGGGAGGGGTGAATCAATACTTTACCGGTTTTGCTTAATTAAAACTTTTAAATTAAGTTATCACTAACTTAACATTCATCAATATAAATAACTATTGCAGAAGAATAAGCATGCATGAAAAGATACACAGTGACAACAAGATTTATCTTGTGCAAACCCAAATGGGAGAAAACCACGGTGTGAGTAGGAACTCACAAAATTTGTACTCTTTCGAAGTACGCCCGGTGAGGAGCCATCCCTGTTAGGAGATTACAAGGACACTGTTAGGTGCCACCCGATTAAGGGATTTTGTCTAAGGCCTGTTAGTGCCTTTACCCTGTTAAAGGTAGCCTTGTCAAAGGTCTTAAGATCATCAATTAAGATGACACCCTGTTAAGGGATTTATACAATGGGACCTATTAAAGTCCACCCTAATAAGGGATTTTAGTTGTAATGATTAGAAAACAACAAAAGGATGATCTGGTGGAGTAGCTACCAATAGCTTGATCAGACAACACTAAAAAACAAACTCTATCTACACCAGTTGTATCTTCTCTGCACACCACCGGTGTCCTGCTTATACATTCAACTTTGCACTTTGTTGACTCTCTATCCTTCAGCTCTGTACTTATGCTGGTCCTCTGGTCTTCAGCTCTGTACTATGCTTTGCTCCCCCTGTATTCACACTTTCTCACCACACTGTCCACATGAGCAACAACCTCATCAAAATGAATTAAGCGAATTTAATACCCTTTAGATCTATCACCAACTTTTCCTTCCAAAACATTCTATTCAAAATTCTGTTACTGTGCCATAAATCACTCTCCAGAAATCATTCAAGGAATCTCTACCAGAACAGTCGTTCATGTTGATAAGTCCACTGGTTGATTGGAGAAGACTGTCAATTTAACTGGATGTTAACTGAACGTTGCCAGTCTGTCGGTTACAGACTTTTTGGTGACTATATTGGGGATCAAAACAAGAAGACAATTGCATTGATATTTTCTTTCCTTTATCTCGCTATGAAGAAAGATGGGCCTTCCGCATGAAAATGTGTTTCCTGTTTTGCAATCGAATCTTAATTGGGTTCAAGCCGAGCAAGAAAATATAGTTTCTTGGTTAGATACTTTAGCTTGGAGAAATAGCAGAAATTGGGCTGAATACGAGAGAGTGAGCTTAATTCTGGAAGAAGAACAAAGACAAGCTAGGAATCTAGTGGTGGTGATTGAAAGAGCAGTTGAAAGATTTCCTCTTGTATTTCTAGCAACAAATCCAGTTGTTCAACCCAACCAGCATCAAATGCGAAGGCAACTTAGAAGATGAGATATTGTATTTTGTGAAAAAGCAAAATTTGGTGATCTTCTCAGGAGGGTACCCATTGGACAAGAATTGATCATTGTTGTAATTCCAAGGCACAATAGGCAGAATTTTCAACACATGCAAGATCAGTTGGAGAAAAATAATTAGTAAGTACACTGTCAAGCAAAAGATATACCAAAGGTGATAGAAGTAAGGGTATTGTTGACCCTGATTTTGTTGAATTAGATAAGGTCAACTTTTCCACACCTTTCATATCCCATAAAAAGAAAGTTAGGTCTACTAGTAGACCTTCTTCTCCAAAGAAAGAAAGTATATATTCACCATCTTTTCAAGCTTTAACCTTACTTCCTCCTCTTGTTATCAATTTTGTACCACCAATCATGTAACAAAATCCTCTGCTAGTTCCATGGGGTGCTACCATAGGTCCTTTGGCTTTAGGAAATCAATTACATGACTTGCCAACTGGTTCAAGGAAGCATCTTCCTAAATTTTCAGGAGATGGAAAGGTTTTCGTAGAAGATCATATCAGTGCTTTCTTTACCGCATGTGCAATCCTTGGAGTCCAATACGAAGATGTTTTTGTTCGATTTTTTGTTGAAACTCTTATTGATGCCACAACTGAATGGTTTAATCAACTCTTAGTTGGTTCCATTAATAATTGGGTGACGTTGATGCAAAAATTTGAAGATAGGTTCAAAACTGTTGATGATGGGCACTTGCTTCTTGCACATTTGACTCAAATGAAAATAGAAGTGCACGAACCTATGAGAGAATTTGTGGCACAATTCAATAAACTTGTCAATACAATTAAAGTTGATAAGAGACCCACAAAGGAAAATCAAAAGTGTTTCTTTCTTAATGCACAACCTCCTGACATAAGTTTCCAAATAAGGCGAGGGCGAGTTGCTGACCTTGCAGTAGCACAAAGGTTAGCTATTGAAGTTGAAGATGACTTATTGAGCGTAGGAAAATGGAATAAGGAATTACAAAAAGGAAAGAGGCAACAAGTCAACCCTACAACTACTGATCCAATGGTTCAAAAGTTAGCTAATGATTTGCTCCAATTGAAGAAACAGTTGCCACAAAATCCACCACTTTTATATCAAGATATTCCTAGGAGGAATTATATTCCTTATCAACAAAATCGGCAACCAAAGCTTCTTGCTCCAACACCAAGGTTGGCCATTGAACATCCATCCACAAGTAATCACCAAACTACTGCAATGTGTGACTTTCACCTTGCAACAGATCATGATGGAACTTCATATCTTAGGATGAGTAGGTTTATGCAAATGAACCTGACTAGTGAAAATATTGAAGAATATATTAAAGATGAAACTGATCAGTAGTTTGGTCCATCTACAGTTAACTTTTTAGAATATGAATCAAGTGAGGAGGATGAGAAAGATAATGACATTAATAATCACTCTTGCAATGTCTTCACAAAGAATTGGCACCAGAAACTAGAGGAGAAAGCTAAATCAGCTACAAAAGATAAAGAAATCAAAGATATTCCTAAGCGAATCTTATCCAGGAAGCATAACAAAGAAGAACCAGGATCATCAAGCCAAGCTGAAAAAGTTGTCGATCACGGGGAACCTTCTCTTGAGGATTCTTTTGATTTTGTAGAACATTGTAAGAAGACCAAAGTGCAAATTTATCAATTTGAGTATCTCAAAAAGAATCCGCAATAGTTGGACAAATTGGTACATTGTATTAAAAAGGACTCCAAGAAGGCTCATTCAGATGTGCATTAGCAATCGAGTGAGATCCTTGAGGGTAATGATCAAGAGGAGTTTATTTCAAAAGAATCACCCCTTGTTGTTGTCTCTTTCTCTGATAAGCCAGATCCTTTCTATATATCCTTGTATATAGCTGGTTGTAAGTTAAGTAATTGTATCATTGATTCTGGTGCATCTGATAATGTAATGCCATCCAAAGTTGCTCATGCCTTAGGTTTATCTTTGAACAAACCAACCAGTAAAGTGTTTTCAATGGAGTCTAAACAAGTCCCTATTGTTGGACAAATCAAAGATGCTCAAGTTGCCTTAGCCACTCATCCCCAAAAGAAGTTGAAACTTAACATCTTGGTTGTTGATATCCTAGCTAGTTATGGAATGCTCTTAAGTTGTAGTTTTTGTAAAGACCTAGGTGGTGAAATTTAGTTAGATTGGTCCCATGCTTTGATATCTCTAGGTAACAAGAAATTCAGATTAGATCCAGAGCCTAAAGCAAAATATATAGTCCTTAAGTCTGATGATCAAAGGGCATAAATATTGTCTGTAGAAACTGGTCCAGGTACTTATATGATATCATAAAAAGAAGAGAATGTTTCAGCAATCCTAGTTCCTGATATTTCTTCAGAACTTTGGAGAATGCAATTTGACGGAAGTTCTTCATCTTCTGGTTCAGGCGCGAGAGTGGTGCTGATTTCTCCTCAAAAAGAAAAGTTTCCTCAAGCTTACAAACTCGCATTTGATACTACCAACAATACTGTAGAGTATGAGGCTCTTCTCTTAGGGTTGGATTTTACTAAGGAGAAAGGGATCAAAAAGTTGCAGGTCATGGGAGATGCTGAGTTGATTGTGAATCAAGTAAAGAATAAATACTTGAGCAAGAACAAGAGGCTAAGGTCATATCAAAATAAGGTGTGGGATGAGATCAAAGGAATACAAGCCATTCGAAGAGAGCAAAATACAAAGGTGGATTCTCTTGCCGTCTCAGCTTCTTTATTGCTTCCTCATCCCAAGTTTGATAAGGATGTTTATGTAGTAGAAATGATCTATCGACTCAATGTGCCAGATAATAATCAGAATTGGCAAGTCTTTGATGATGAAAAGCATATCATCTCATTCTTGGAAGGTAGTGGAGATTTTTCCAATTTGTCTTTTGATAATCAACCTTCAATAAGTCAGTAGACTACTAAAGAAGATGAAAAAGAACCTGAAATTTTGCAACTGAAAGGTAATACCATTCCTAAAGGCTTGGTTTCTCTTGAAAGTCTGTTTGGCAAGCACAATAAATCTGTGAAGAAGAAAGGTGAACAAAATTTTGTAGGATCTTCCGATGTTGAGAAGGTGGACATAGGTTTTGAAAATGATCCCAAAGTTGTTTTGATTGGGAAATGTCTTACACACAAGGAAAGAAAGATATTCATTGATCTATTGACAAGATACATTGATGTCTTTGCATGGTGCTATCATGATCTCAAAGAGTTCATGAATGGTGAATTCAAGCATCAAATTTCTCTCAAACCTAATTCAACTCCATTCAGACAAAAGCAAAGGCAATTCAATCCAAAGGTAGCAGATGCAATCTTTGCAGAAGTGGATAAAATGCTGAAGGCTAAGATAATTTATCCAATTCACCATTCTACGTGGGTTGCAAACATAGTTCCTATCAGAAAGAAGAATGGCGAGATCAAAATTTGTGTTGATTTTCGTAACCTAAATCAAGTGTCCCTCAAAGATAATTATCCTCTTCCAGCTATGGATCATCTTCTTCAAACTGTTTCTGGATCTGAAATGATGTCCATGCTCGATGGTTTTTTTGGGTTATAATCATATCAGTGTGAATCAGGAGGATCAACATAGGACTGCCTTCATTACTCCGTGGGGAACTTTTGCTTACAACCAAATGCCTTTCGGTTTGATTAATGTTGGTGCCACTTTTCAGCGTGCACTGGATCTCTCCTTTGGTGACTTAAGAAACAAGATTATTGTTGTCTACTTGGACGACTTGACTGTCTTCTCCAAGAAACGAGAGGAGCACACTTATCATCTGGAGTGTGTGTTGCAGCGATATAGGCAACAAGGAATCTCCTTGAACCCAAATAAATCATTTTTTGGAGTGACCGAAGAAAAGTTGTTGGGTCACATTGTTTCAAAGGAGGGTATTCACATTGAACCTGAGTGAGTGAAAGCTATTCGACAGTTGTTGTTACCTTCTAGCAAGCCTGGAGTTCGCTCTTTCTTTCACCAAATCAATTTCATAAGGAAGTTTATCCCAGATTTCTCTGAGATCACAAAATCAATTGTTAAAATGATGAAAGGTGATGTGATTTTCAAATGGTCAGAAGAAGGAAAATGAGCATTCAATCAAATCAAGTCAGCTATAGCAGATGCCCCCACGTTAATGTATCCAAACTTCAACAAGGATTTTAATATTTATTGCCATGCTTTAGATTCCACATTGTCTGCAATCTTGACTCAACGTCACAATGATAGTGTCGAGGTGTCGATCATTTTCATGAGCATTCCTTTGAAGAAACACGAACTGAAGTATTCTCTAGTTGAAAAGAAAGCCTATGAGGTAGTGAAAGTTGTGAAGCAATTCCGATTCTACATTCTAAATTCCCGCTCTATTGTATATGTTCTAGATACTACTGTGAAAATGATCCTTACCCAACAAGAAATCGAGATGAGCAAAAGAGCTTTCTGGATTGCAAAGGTTCAAGAGTATGATATTGATATTAAACCTACTAAGCTTGTCTAAGGGCAAGGATTATGCAAATTGTTGGCTGAAAATATTTCAGAAGGAGAAGTTATTTCAGAGTTTGAATTACCTTTAGTTTTGTTCGTCAACACCACAGATGATTGGTTCACTAATATAGCCTACTTTCTCACATATGGAGAATGTCCGGCTCACCTCACCCCTAAGGAGAAAAGGACCATCAAGTTGAAGGCAACCAAATATATTATCTGGGGTGATGTCTTGTACAAAAAGGGAATTGATGGCACTTTTATAAGGTGTGTGGATAAAGAACAGAGAGAGAAGCTTTTTCAATTCTTTCATACTGAAGCATGTGGTGGACATTTCTCCTCTTTATTAATGACTTTCAAGATACTGAGAAATTGTTATTATTGGTCCGGAATGTTCAAGGATGCTGATGAGTGGGTAAAGAAATGTGATACATGCCAACAATTCAAAGGAAAAGTATAACTTGCTGCTTTACCATTGAAGCCAATGATTATTGAAGAACCATTCTTGCAATGGGGTCTTGACTTCATAGGTCCTATAAATCCTCATTCCAGTGCTAACCATACTCATATTCTAGTAGCAACAGATTATTTTACTAAGTGGGTTGAAGCAGTTCCAGTAAAGCAAATAACATCAGAGGTGGTTTGCGACTTTATCAAGCAAAACATCTTAGTGAGATATGGAGTCTCGCATAAGGTTATCATCGACAATGCTACCAATTTCTCTTCCCATGAAATATCAACTTTTTGTTATAAATATGGAGTCCTTCTCTCTCATGCATCCGACTATTACCCTTAGGGAAATGGTCAAGTTGAAGCCAACAATAAAAATATCATTACTATTCTCTAAAAGATAGTTGATGAAAATGAAAGAACATGGCATAAACATTTGTATGAGGCATTGTGGGCTGATCATACAAAAAAGAAAAGGGTTATAGGAATGTCTCCCTTTGAATTAGTTTTTGGTACTGAAGCTAAATTGCCTATTCCTTTGGAATTATCTTCTCTCAAGCTGCAAGATGTTTTGGAAAATCTTGAATTCAAAGATGCATTGGAAAAGTGGATATTGTACCTGACCAAGATGGAAGAACAAAGGGAAGCAGTGGTGGATAGAATCAAAGAACACCAGAAGCAAGTGAAAGTATTATTTGACAGGAAAGCAAGAGAAAGATCATTTCAGGTTGGCAATCTTGTCTTGCTATGGGATAAACGAAGAGAGCCGAAGGGTATGCATGGAAAATTTGACTCACTATGGAAGGGACCATTTCAAATCAAAGAAGCCCGTGGTGAAAATTCATTCTACCTCACCGACCTAGATGGTACACGCTTACCCCTTCCTTATAGCGGGCAACACTTGAAATTGTATAATCAGTGAGGTCATTTGCCCTTCACCTTGTATATAGGTTAGCTAGGAGTTTTGGATTTGTGTTATTTATGTTGGTGTGTGTTCTTTCTCTTTTTGGTTTTGGGGTTGTTCTCCCATCCTTGGTGAAGTTGTACACTATTATTTTGACTCTGTTGCCCACCAAATTATGCACTAGTTTCCAAGATCCTAGGATTCTCTTACGTCCTTTACAGTCCTTCTGCCCAGTCAAAGCCAGCTATTGACCTCAATAGAAAAATGTGAGAAATTTAAGTTTTGTGTTTTTCCTACTAAAAGCCTCCTGCATACAAATTTCCTCAGTTGTCATCCAATATTAAATTGTTCGCCCCATGAGTTCGACAATTAAAATTTTAAGTCTATGTGAGGTTATAAACCTTGCATAAGTATCAATTTTAAATCATGATTGATGAAGGGAAGTAGTCGATATGTTTTGTTCAAATATACCAGTTGGTTGATTCTTCACAAATGTTTGACACTAGTTTTGAATAAAGTAAAGGCCAATAAACCAGAGATAGGCTCTTTTTGGATATATTCAAAGTGTGAGTGTTCATCAATCCCGAAGTTGACAAGTTCTGAAATGGAAAAAGTGGGGGGGGGGGATATGAAGTTGTAAGAAAGTGGTGATATGTCTTTTTGATCACTTAGCGCCTTATCAAATTCATAAAGTGTTGAACATTGGCCGATACGTATGGATAGTATCCAAGTTGCATTCAACTCAAAGCTCTCTCCACTCAAAGCGGTAGTTACAACAAACTTACCAATGTCCGTGATGATAACAGTGAAGTTGGCCAAAATGATAAATAGGTCAAATACAAATATGAGCAATCAACTTCAAACTTGAGTCAACTAAAAGCAACATGTTTGAAGCTCATAGTTTGAAATGATAGTTATAGACAACTTGTGCCTTTCCCTTAATTCACCAATGAAGTTGATATTAGTTTCAAACACTCCAATTATCCCATTATCCACTTTAATCGACAACTATTTTGGTGGATCAATATGAGAAAGGCTATTTGGAAAATATAATCATCTTATCAGTAAGTTGACCAAGTCGTAAACTGCAACTTATGCTCTTTCAAAGTTGCCGATATGCAACATGATTTACTCCATCATATACGTTGGCAACTTGGTTAAATGCATCAACATGTTGATGAAATGAATAAACAAGCCGATGCACGTAACTTAAGAGGATAGATCCTAGCTAGCAAAGGCTACTCGACATGTGCTCCACGATAGGCATGTCACAATTCAAATCAGTTTCAGATAACTACCTCTAGCAAATCGAAGCAATGTGTTTAGCATGCCATGCGTTTCGTTCTTTAATGTAACTCCAGTTACAAGTGAATAGAAAAAGTAAATTACACAACTTTGAGATGGAGTAAAGAGCCCAAATGCACTTTGCAGATTTTTGAAGAAGTACATTGGCCACCAACGAGTATTGAAAAGAATAGGCTTGATAGATGCATGGGAGGAAGATGAAGATTTGTGTCCATCCTCTCCTCTACGAACATGCAGAAAGTGTAGTCACCTCAAACATACGTGAAAGATTCGACAAAATTCTCAAGCAAATGATATCAAGTGTAGATGAAGGTGCAGTTCACAATTTATTGAATCATTGTTGTGCATACAAAAGGAGCTGAAGTCCTTTGTCAACCCTCTCCTCCACGGACATGGAGAAATATGCTGAAGGTGAATGTATCGAAGTAACTATTCAACTTTGAAGCTAAGTTGTGCAGTCAGTCTTCACAAATAACGTCTCATGGCATATTCAGTGTGAAATGGATTTGTTGAAGGTACTATAGAAAATTTGAAGCAAATGTAATTAGCAGGTGATCTGCCATTTTCTGCAACCATGTCGATATCTTCCTTGCCCGCAAGTTTGACAATATAACTCAAAGTAATGTGGTCTAATAACATGCAAATATGTTTGTTTGAATGTCTCAAAGAGACATCATCTCAAAGAAGTGGAAACAATAATCACAGGAATACATACACAACCTTTTCTTGGAAGGAGGTTTTCAAAACTTGAAGTAGA
This sequence comes from Cryptomeria japonica, assembly GCF_030272615.1. Classification (NCBI taxonomy): domain Eukaryota; kingdom Viridiplantae; phylum Streptophyta; class Pinopsida; order Cupressales; family Cupressaceae; genus Cryptomeria; species Cryptomeria japonica. The sequence goes on from NC_081414.1 coordinate 918,311,623, forward strand.
TACAAATAGGCAAGTGTAAAGCCAAGACCCACAACCATTACTTGCATTCTCTCTGCCATGAATATAGGGAAGCTTATGAACAGATTTTGGAGATTCAGTCAGATATTATAGCTGGTATGTCACGATAGATATACATGCAAGGAAAAGAAAATACAAAATCACCAACAATGCACTTGAGTTATATGATCAAAGGCTCCAAGAAGATATTTTTTTCAGGAAGGTAGTTGAATATGGTGAAAATGGATAACAATAATAACAATATTGAAAGGCTAAATGAATTCAACCACAAAACCCTAGCCTAACAATCAACAAAGATCCACCATAACATATGAAGATTACCTAAGACAATGCAAATCACATGAAATCACAAAGATTATACCATCACATGTCCAATAGGGTTTTGATCTCCATTGTTCCTATCTCCATTGATCTTGCTTGGTATATTTGCTCTCAGATTTTATATGCACAAGAGCTCAACAAAGAACGGAATGTGGTTGCAAGTAGGATCGTAGTGTAGTCAATTGATCAAGTCATTAGGGTTTGATAATGAAGGAAGCATCTCTTTATATAGAAGACACAATAAGAAATGGAGGGATAAGATTGAGAGGTGTAAAAGGAGGTCGGCTATGATTAGAGGGTAGGTAAAAGAAATAATAAAATAATGAGAGGGGTAGGTAGTGTATGAATTAAGAGATGAATGACATGTGTCATGGGTAGAAAAGGCTAATGAATTAATTAAATAAATAAAGATTTATTTAATTAATAGAAGAAGTGGGATCAATTAAATAAATAAGATATTTATTTAATTTAGGAAAAGGATAATTTAAATAAATAAATGTATTTATTTAAATGAGAAATAAGGCTAGAAGAGGATAAATGAATTAATTAAATAAATAAAGATTTATTTAATTAATAGAAGAATTAGGCTTAGATAATTAAATAAATAAAATATTTATTTAATTAGACATGACAATTTTAGGTGTCTACATTTTGCCCCTCTTTGAGACAATGCGGCTTGTCGCGTTGTTTCAAAGAAGATAAGATGAACTGATACAGAGTTGCCCCAGAATGGGAATGATATGCCCCCTCGAGAGATTGGATGAAAATGTCTGAAAAGATCCCAGACAATCTCTCGATAAGAAAGAAAGGCTAGAATGGACTGACCGGATAAAGTGACAAAGTCACGGGATAAAGAAGACTGACTCGGGAAACGAAGGCGAGGGCTAGGGGTAGTCTATAAGATAGACCACGGGGGAAAATACATCCTCATTGTCATCCACACATCCACAAGAGCATATTGTAGAGCGAGAATAGAGCAGGAGCAGTCAACAGCGATGGCTTTCACTCACAGATTCGACCGCGTTCGTCGATTTCAGAGGCCAACAAAGGCAGGAGAGCCGGTAAGTACCACAAAACCTCCTTGTACTTTGATGCATTTAATTTTGTCATTAATGCATGTCGAATAGGGTAATAAATTCGCTTAGACTAGGGTCCAAAAAGTGTCAAAAAATGTCTAGGCACGTCTGCGTTGGTGCCAGGCGCGTCTGTGTTCGCTAGGCGCGTCTGTGTTTGTGCCAGGCGCGTCTATGTCTGGACCTGCGTCTGCGTCAATTGCGGCCACGTCTTTGATGGACAGGCGTGTTTGTGCCAAGAAGGCACGTCTGTGTCTCCCAGGCGCGTCTGTGCAGAGCATAGGCACGTCTGTGTCAAGAAGGCGTGTCTGTGTTTTTCAGGCGCGTCTATGCAGTCTTTGAGCGCGTTTATGTCATGTAAGCGCATTTGCGTTTGAAAAGTATGAATTTGCATCTTCTAGGTCAAATCGGCAGTTTTGTGATGAACATACGCTGTTGATTGGATAAGCTGCTGAGAGGATACACTCAAGTAGGTCCTCTAGGAAGACTAGGATAGATCAAGGCACTTTGTGATGAACAGTGAGTACCAAGATAGAGTACTTTGTGATGAACAGGGAGTACTGAAATATGAGCAGCACTTTGTGATGAACAGGGAGTGCAAATGTGAGTAACACTTTGTGATGAACAGGGAGTGTCACACACGTAGTACTTTGTGATGAACAGTGAGTGTCACAAGGGTAGATAGCCAGATGCATTTAGATAAAGAGTAGCATTTTGTGATAAACAGTGAATGCCACGATGACTGACATGATTGATTTGCTTGACTGCAGGAGTATTTGCCGATGCTAGAGTCATGGGAGAGATTCCCGTCTACTCAGAGGTTGCGACCTAAGTTGACAGCCGAGGACAGAGCCGCTATCGAGGAGATGGGTTTGAGACATGTACTGTATGTGCCTGAGTTTCGAGCGAACATGAGACTACTGACTGCATTAGCTAAGAGATGGCACTCTGAAACATGCACGTTTCATTTGCCGATGGGTGAGATGACAGTCACCCTGGAGGATGTGTACAGGATTATGAGGATACCGATCGATGGGGAGCTGATCCCATATGATCGAGATGGCGACAGAGAGGCCTTGAGGCGAGTATTCCAGGACCCTGGACTGGAGATGAGGGCAGGACACGTGGCATGGGACACAATGACAGCCACCGGGTTAGCATTGCCGATAGTGATCGGAGGAGCTATCAGTGGTTTCTAGTGTCCGGACAGGGCGACACGGGGATTGGTTGTGGGCTGGGGAGGAGCACTAGAGATGCTGGTGACACAACATACCAGATATGCCTGGGGACCATGTGTGTTGGCCCACTTGTATTATGAGCTTCATCAGTTTGTTTATCATGGATCCGTGGGATTGGGCTGCGGAGTTACATTGCTGCAGGTATGGGCTTATGAGCATCTGTCGGTTACCCGACCGATACACTTCAGGGGCAGAGGTTATGGACGCAACTTTGTGCATTTGTATGATATGATCACATCGCAGCCACAGATTGGCAGGCTAGAGTATTGGCGGCGGGTGATTGATGACATTAATGAGGTCATATGGTGACCATATCTGGGCTGCGAGCAGTGGGAGGATGACGCAGTTGAGCTTCCCTACACCTTCTGGAGCAGGTATTTGATTGGGCGGATGCCCTATGTGCTGGAGAGGCAGCTGGTAGACAGGATTGGCCGACAGTTTGGCCGGATTCAAAGGATGCCCCAGGGCTCAGGCATGTATGCCCGCACAGTTAGAGATCAGGCACAGTTTGGGCCGTTGCTGTCGTATGATCAGGCAGTGACATAGTTGGTGGAGATGATACCTCTACCCTGGGACATGTGGCTAGAGATCGAGGACGCCGACATGGATGCCGAGTATACAACTTATTGGGCAGAGCATCCGTTCCCATGGTTGACAGATCCTGGAGAGGCACTGGAGGGAGACGGGGGGGGAGATGATGATGATGGTGGAGGTGATGGGGGCAGAGGCTGACGAAGGAGGAGGGGAGCAGTTGGAGAGAGGAGGGTGGCAGCTCGGAGGGAGGGTGGTGAGGAGAGGCAGGCTCGGGTGGTGAGGGGTCGCGGTGGATTGCTGCTACAGGTGCCAGCAGCACAGGGTCCTGGATAGGTACAGGCACAGGGACAGGTACCAGTACAGGCACCAGTATAGGTACAGGTACAGGCACAGGGGCAGGCACCCGTACAGGGGGAGCCACAGGCAGAGGCAGAGGGGGATGACCCGGTGGAGGCCGAGCTACTAGATCTGAGGGAGATCTATCAAGGCCAGGCAGATGAGATCCAAGAGATGGAGAGGGAGAGGGATCAGCTCAGGATGAGGCTCAGGGATACTGAGCGAGAGCGGGATCAGGCTATCCAGCGCTACACAGAGGTTGAGACAACACTGAGGGCAGGGAGACAGGCAACTGAGGATACAGGGGCAGGATACGCTTATGTCCTGCAGGCAGGAGAGGAGATAGCCTACTGGAGAGACCTCTACTACAGTGCAGTGCCAATAGATCAGCGGGCGAGGAGCTTCCATAGACCGTCATGTACAACGACAGCTACGGGAGGGAGCCGGAGGAGATAGGCATCGAGTGGTGGGGTTATGGGTCCTCCACCACCATTAGATAGAGGAGACAGGAGGGATGATCCTGGGGCGGGCCCTTCAGGGGCTCAGATTCCACCGAGGCCAGACGGTTCTGAGGGAGGGAGTTCATCATAGCCTTAGAGGGCTCCCTATGTATCAGTTTTGTACCATTTTTGTATTGTAGACACCTGCGGGTGATTGTAGCCATATGATTTTGACATCATTGTATCATGACACTTTATATATATATATGAGATGATTCATCTTTGCGGCAGCTATATGCATGTGTACTTATGTAATGAGATGTTTTATGATGTATGTTTTATGATGTATGTTTTATGTGATATGGATGCAAATATGTATATGATGTAATGCAATATTTTTGTTCTTTTATGTTTTTAAAATGTTATGCATGATGCAAATGTGAATGTATGAAGTGGAGATGAATATGATAATGCAAATGATTATTGTGCTAACAGGTGTTGTGTGCAGGATGTGATGCAATTGTGATATCTATATGTATGTATGAAATGATTATATGTGGTAATGTAGGTGCAACTACATGAAATGCAAATGTTTTTGGTGTGTCATTTTACTCAGTCATGTGATAGCAGGCTACGTGGACTCGAGAAGGACGATGGAAGTCAATCAAGAAAGGGGGATGGAAGATAGAAGATATGAAAGTGAAAGAGCTTTTTGTGCGTTATCATCATTGAGCTTTATTATGGCAAGATAGGTTATGACAATTGAGGCATATGTTCGACCTAGAAAGTCATTGTACCTATTTGCATGGAGATAAGATAGTCACAAACAAGGAATGCCCCAGTTCACACTAGACTCACAGTGTCCTCATATCCTTGGACAAGTCATAGCATTACTAAGAGATAATCCACAGACAAAAAATACAAATAGGTGACGATACCCCATCCTCGCCTTTCTAGTCAAAGACATCCTGGAGATAGAATCTCTAGTCAAAGACATCCCGGAAAAGCTAAAAGACATGTCACCAAAAAAGATGAAATCAAAAGAAAACCAAGACTCGACACCAACATCTACTATAGTCCTCAAGTTTAGTGTCTCTTGTCACCTGTATAAGTCTTATTTGATTATGGTCACAATGTTTACTTTCACAGAAAGGATAGATAGCACTGAACCATAATGTTGTCTAAGTCTGTTGAAAGATTTGATTTGTTGAAGCCCATTGTTGATACTTTATTGCGAAGAAGATGAAACTTTATTGCGGATCTGTGATGCAAATGTTGCTTTATTGCGGATTGTGCGCGAATAGACTGAAGGAAGCTGGAAGAAACTGTACTCCTCGAAACATGTGATGTTCTCAGTTCCACACCCATCACTAGACGTAGGATTTGCCTTAGCCACAGATAGGATCTGATTTATTATGGATGGAAAGGGAGGAAAAGGGAGGTTTATTATGAATGGCGAACCAATCTTAGGTAGATCAATAACAAGCCATGATGGGAATGGGTAAGTTTATTATGAACGAATAGGTTGTGAGTGTGTGCAAAGTGAAAGGATGGAAGAGAATCCTGAAGGAGGGAGGAGCAATGTCTCTACGCATGGCACTGGTGACCCAGTTTTCACCATGGTACTTGCCCAGGGCACCACCGAAGTGGTTTTCACCGTTGGACGAAATTATTTCTCTTTACTTTTTTCGATTTTTCAATGTTTTTTGTGTCACAAGGCGCCTGTTTGCCAGGTTTTCACCAAGTAACAATTTTTTTGTTTTATAAATTTTTTTGTATTTTTTATTTTTTTTTATTTTTTTGTGTTTTCGAATTAGGATACTCTGAAGAGCGATGTGTAAAACCTGCGAAGGTGCATGTTGTTGATAGGATCCTCCAAAGGTTCACCTTCTATAGTTGAAAGCTGATATGCACCAGATCCATATACTGCTGTAATGATGTAAGGACCAAGCCAATTTGGTTCAAACTTGCCCTTCTTCTCTCTATCTTGTTGATTTTTAGGATTTTCTTTGAGAACTAAGTCACCTACCTCAAATGTGCGAGGCTTGACCTTGTGATTGTAGCTGCGACTCATTCGTTGTTGGTAAGCTTTGAGATGACTATAAGCAGTTTGTCTTCGTTCATCCAATAGTTCCAGCTCTTATAAGCGAGAGACCCTGTAGTCTTCATCACTGATGATGTTTTGCAAAGAGACCCGTAAAGAGGGTAGCTCGACCTCAATAGGCAAGATGGCTTCAGAACCATAAACTAGTGAATAGGGTGTAGCTCCTGTAGGTGTACGAACACTTGTGCGGTAGGCCCAAAGTGTCGGATTAAGTTGAATATGCCAATTACGACCAGCATCGTCGACTGTCTTCTTTAGGATTTTAAGGATTGTTTTGTTAGACGCCTCAGCTTGGCCATTACCTTGGGGGTAATATGGTGTGGAGAAACGATGGGAGATATGGAAGCGGTCACAGAGTTCGCGAACATCTTGATTTTTGAAGGGACACCTGTTATCAGTGATAATGGAAACAGGAATACCGTATCGGCAAATGATATAGTTGAGGATGAATGTAGCAATTTGTTTTCCAGTAACTTGTGTGAGAGGCACGGCTTCAATCCATTTTGTAAAATACTCTGTGGCAGTGATAATGAATTTATGACCATTGGAAGAAGGAGGGTGAATCTTGCCTATGAGATCGAGTCCCCACTGACAAAAGGGCCAAGGAGACGCAAGTGGTTGAAGTTCTTGTGCTGGCGCATGTATGAGATCTCCATGAATTTGACATTTCTTACATTTCTTGACAAACTGATATGAGTCTTTCTCCATATTGGGCCAGTAATATCCAGTCCTGATGAGTTTCTTGGCCAAGGTAGGACCACTAGCATGTGGACCACATATCCCTTCATGCACTTCTCGTAACACAATCTGAGCTTTGTCGCTTTCTAAACATCTAAGAAGAGTGCCATCTAGACCTCGCCGGTATAGGATATCAGCTAAAATGACATATTGAGAGGATTGGCGAATGAAAGTGTGATGTTGGTTATTTGATAGATCAAGAGGTAAAGTATTGTCTTGTAGGTATGTGAAAATGGAACCATATAACTGGGATTCGGGACCGACAACACATATCATCTCAGTAGGCATGGTCTCATATGAAGGGACCAAAAGGTTATCCACCAAGAACTCATAGCGGGTCTCGTTTGGAGGTAGATCGATCAGTGAAGCAATTGTAGCCATGGCATCTGAGGCATGATTCTGCTCTCTTGGTATCTGCTCAAAGTCTATCTTTGTGAAGTGTTGTTTCAGGTCATCCACCATTTGTTTATAAGGCATTAAATTTTCATCTTTTGTTTGGTAATCATCAGTTGCTTGACGAATAACAAGTTGGGAGTCCCCAAAAACACGAAGTTCCTGGATCTTCCATTGAACTGCAATTCGTAATCCTGTTGTTAATGCCTCATATTTCGCTATATTGTTAGTGCAAGGAAATGATAAGCGATATGATTTTGGTATAGAATCCCCTTGAGGAGTTATAAAGAGGATGCCAGCTCCTGCCCCATGATGTGTATATGAGCCGTCAAAGTATAGTTGCCATGGCTTCGCATGTGATATTGTCAAAATGGATTCATTTGGAAATTCTGAACTTAGAGGAACATCATCTATCATGGGAGCATCTACTAATTGATCTGCAATGGCTTGTCCTTTTATTGCTTTTCTGTCCACATACTCGATGTCGAATTCACTCAGTATCATTACCCATTTGGCCAGTCGCCCAGTAAGTGTTGCCTTATTGAGAAGGTATTTCAATGGATCTATCCTTGCAACTAACTTTGTCTTATGAGTAAGCATGTAATGTTGTAATTTCTGTGAAGCAAAGACCACAATGAGGCATGCACGCTCAATTGGTGTGTAGTTTAGCTCATATCCCACCAATGTGCGACTGATATAATATACTGCTTTTTCCTTGCCTTCAGCAATTTATTGCGCTAAGAGTGCCCTCAATGCTGTTGGAGTAGCTGAAATGTATAATAACAGTGGTTGATCTGGAACTCGTGGCATCAGAACTGGTGGATTTAGAAGATAATCTTTGAGCGTCTGGAAAGCCTGTTGACAGTTATCATCCCATTTGAATTTGATGTTTTTATGTAGTAGGTGCTGAAAAGGATTACACTTATCTGCCAGTTGTGCTATGAATCTTCGGATGGACTGGAGTCTGCCTTGTAAGGATCGAAGTTGACTGATATTTCTTGGTGGTTGCATTTCCAAGATAGCTTTGACTTTTGGTGGATCCGCTTCAATTCCTCTTTTGGATACAATGAATCCTAGGAGCTTCCCCGAGGTTACTCCAAAGACACATTTCTTAGGGTTTAATCTTACTTTGTATTTTTCCAACCGATCAAAGGCAACTGAAAGTATGTCCAAATGTGTATTTCTGTCTATTGATTTGACCAAGAGGTCGTCAACATAATCTTCCATAGTTACATGCATGAGATCATGAAAGATAGTAGTCATGACTCTTTGATATGTAGCACCTGCATTCTTTAACCCGAAAGGCATGACATTCCAGCAGAAAGTTCCCCATGGACAAGTAAATGCTATTTTATGTTGATCCTCGGGTGCGATCCTTATTTGATTATAACCAGAGAATCCATCCATCAATGATAACATTTCATGACCTGCTATGAGATCAACAATCAAGTCAATGTTTGGTAGTGGGAAGTCATCCTTTGGACAAGCTTTGTTGATGTCTCTGAAATCTGTGCAAATTCTGATGCTGCGATCTGGTTTACTGACAGGTACCAAGTTGGAGATCCATTCAGGATAATCAATTGGGCGTATGAATCCGACATCGAGTAATTTCTCAAGTTCTGCTTTGACTAGTAATGCCACTTGTGGATGCATTTTTCTTAATTTCTGTTTTACTGGTTTTGCCCCCGGTTTGACTGTCAGATGATGCATTACCAAATCTGGATCCAATCCAGGCATATCAGCGTATGACCAGGCGAAGTTGATTTGTCGCTTTTTGAAGAAACTTATGAATTTTGACCTTTCAGACTCTATCAGTGATTGAGCTAGGAATATGTTGTGTGGAACCGCTTCTGTACCGATGTTTGTTTTGATAGTCTCCTCTACCAACATGGATGATTTTTCCTCATATGATGCTGGGAGAATGTCGAGCCTTCCATCTTCGGGTGCCTTAGAGAGGTTTTCACCCTCAGATACGTCCTTTCTTTTTACTTTTTTGGGGTCAGATAGCGCCACAATGTGGTTTTTGCCATACGACCCTTGATTTGTTCTTATTTTCACATTTTTGCGACTGGAAGGTCCGACACCCTCACCAAAATATGCCACGCTATTGAGTTCTATGGTGTATCCTTCTTTATGATCTCCAGGGGGAAGATCATCTCGTATGCCTAGATAGTCAATAAAAGCTTCATCATTTTGGAATGTATCCAACTGTGCAGGTCCTTCATGATCCCAGTCAATGAGTTGGTGGTGAACAAGGGGAAGGCCATTAATGTCTTCGAAGTTAGCAAGGCTAAGAGTGAAGATGTGGTTATATTCGGGTATGTCAAGGTAATCATCGAGGTCATCGATGGTACTCTCCTCATCAGTCTCGATCACGAGCGAATCCAAATTATCATCACTAGTAGCACATTCTGGGACAGGTGTTCTCATCCTATGTGATTTCAACCTAGAACCTTGAGACAAGGACTGTGTAGACTCCTCATGGGTTGTTTCTTGACCAACTCTGAATTTGTTATAAAACTCCTCCTCTTCTATGGGTTCACCTGGCTCTCTGAATTTCTCGGTGAGCTCGTAGTCACTGGAAGACTTGTTAGAACCCCATTCCCATTCGTTGGAATCTGTGGAATAGCGATTCTCTTGTTGAATTTTGGCAGCTTTGATTTGTAAGGCTTCTTCTGTCCTTTGGGTGTGGACCTTGGAAGTTAAGAAACCAAGTCCTTTCGAGCGTTCCTTCTTGAAAGTCAATTCAGGTTGTAAAGGTTCAATGATGCCTTCCTTTCGTAACCCCAGAGAGCTTTTTCCATCATACCCAAATTTTTGTAGAATTTTGAAGCCTTTGCCATATTTCTCACATGGTAGATTGATGTGGTCTTGTGTTTCTTCTTCATTGTCTCTGAAAAGCATTTGGCATAAATCTTCCTCTTCTAGTTCACCCCATCTTTGAAAGGTAGTAGGGTCTCATTTGAGCGTCATGATGGAGATTTGCTTGTTAGGATGTAGTCTTCCATATTCTTTTGGGGAACTCATGACTTGTCTTAAGTACATGGTCTAATTGAAAGTATAATCCCCCATGCCTTTGTCCTGAAACTTGCCTTTAAACTCACCTTGTTTTGATGTCGAAGGTTTTAATGACTCAGGATCAATGTATGCCGACGAAGGAACAACCTCCTGATTACTAGGAATGATGGTCTTAGTCTTTGATTTTAGGTTATTGCAATATATGAATGGATTAGGATCACCGTTAACTGTTACTTCCACTCCATTATGAGGAAAATTAATGCATTGGTGATATGTGGATGGGACTGCCCTCATTTCATGGATCCAAGGGTGTCCTAACAATATCTTATAAGTGAGATTTAAATCCAGGACTTGACAGACCACATCCTTTGTAACTGGCCCAACTCTAAGAGGTAAGATGACTGTACCCTTGGATGAATGCTCTTCATCATCATATGCCTTAATGGTGATCTTGTTTGTAGAATTCACAGCTTTATCAGAATATCCCAATTGTGTGATAGTGCTTAATGTGCAAATGTTTAGACCTACTCCTCCATCTATCAGGACTCGTTTTATTCGATGTTTGTGTATGAAGGCTTCAATGTGTAATGGTGCATTATGCGGCTAACTTACAGAGGCGTCATCAGCTTCCGTGAAAGTAAGTGAATGTGGAATGGAAAGGTATCCCACCATGGCTTGAAACTGGTCCACGTTTAGATCAGTAGGAACAGCAGTATCTCTCAAGATTTTGTCATGAATGGCTTTATGTGCGGGAGATATGCGTAATAGTTCAAGAATGGAGATGAGCGCGGGTGTCTTCCCTAGCTGTTCTATAAGGTCATACTCAGGTTTGGTTGATGAAGAAGCAGTGTTCTTGGCTGGAGCACCTTGCAAAGTGATTTTGCCTCGACGGGTTGTAACATGACATTCAGAGGTAGGTTTGGAAGAAGATCCAACACCTTTTAGGACAATCCTGGGTCTCTGAGTAGAATTCTCAGACGCTTTGTCCTTGATGATAATGGTAGAGACACAATTGTCCATTGAAATGTGATTACTAGTTGAATCATAATTGTAAGATGCTCTGGTATAGTTGGTTTGATCCTCTGTGACTTTAGCTTTTCCTTTGTCATGTTTGGGAATGGTTCCTTGAACATCTCATGTTCTTGATTAGATGAATGTCCCTCAATCTCAATGTCACCTCTATCAATGAGATCCTGTATGATGTTCTTCAGTCGATGACAATTTCCTATCTTATGACCCTTGCTCTTATGAAATTCACAATACTCATCATCATTCCACCAATTTGGTTTAACCTTTGGTTCATATGGCGGAAAATCTGGAATAGTGATTACCTTGTTCGCCACAAGCTTCTTAAAAACTGACTCAAGTGGTTCTCCCAATGGGGTGTACTTCCTTCGTGATCTGGAAGTTGTTTGAGTATTCACTTGATTGTTTGTAGAACTTGATCCTGAAAAGATGACTTTGGGTCGCATTGTGTTGGCATCAACAACACCATCATTGACTGTGTTCTTGTTTTTATTCCAAAATCTTGGCTTGTCTTTTCCTTTAAAGTCATCTTTGTTTTCCTTGAATATCTTGATGACTCCTTGTTCAATTAGGAATTTTTTGTTGCTAAGCCTTTTTAAATGACGTCCTTGAAGGTGGACAAACAAGCTTTCCTTAAGTCATAACCAATCTCTTTGTTAACATTTTGGGTGAACATTTCTACCATTTGTTTTTGGGGAATTTCACAAGAGCATCTGCTGGCTAGATTTCTCCATCTTTGTAAAAATTATGCAAAAGATTCTCCCTCTTTTTGCTTGGTGTTGCACAAAGTAGTGACTGATATGTCTGTCTCTATATTGTAGGAGAAATGTTGAATAAATGCCTCTGCTAAGTCACCCCATGACTTAATTCCAGGTGGAAGTTGGGAGAACCATTCCATAGCTTGATCACCTAAGCTTTGTGGGAATAATCTCATCAAAGATGTCTCTTCTGCTGCTACCTCAATGCAAGCTGTGAAAAATTGTCTTATGTGTGCCTTAGGATCCCCTTTTCCTCTATACTTATCGAATTTGGGCATCACAAAGTGTGTAGGAAAAGGAGGCATTGGAATGCTCTTGTCAAATGGATAAGGACATATGTCTCTCATTGTGTATGTTGGCTTCAGTGTATTTATGTCCTCCATTTTCTTTTGTAAGTCCCTTATTTGTTGCTCCAAATTGTTCTTAGGTGGAGATCGACTTCTTAGACCATATCCTATGTTTGAGGTACCCATTGGAGGAGGTGCATGTTGCATATATGGATGATATTGATCATACACATGTTCAAATGGAGGAGGTGTATAGTAATGTTGTGTATGTGGACCACTTGGTATAGATTCATGTTGAGGAACACCATATCTATTTTGTGCATGTATACCATATTCTACAGGCATGTCATGTTCTATTGTGTTGCCCCCAAATTTGACATGAGGTTTCCTTGTGTCCAAATTTTGAGCATGCCTTTGAACATCCAATTGTTTTGGTGGTTGATCCTTAGCATTAGTATGTGATTGAGCATATTTGTTTGCATAAGACTTCCATAATGGTCTACGAAGGTAAGTATCATATGTTTGACCATGTGTATGTGGGACCTCTGGTTTTTGAAGCAAAGCTGATGGTGATTCAGGTACCATATGTGGTCCTCTATTTCCTCCACTATTAGGTCTCCTATGATCCATATTGGGGTGAGGTTGTTGCAAAGGTCTATGTTCCATTATTTGAGACATGTCAAAATCATGAGGTATCTTGGCTCCACTTTGTGCCATCATTTGTAAGAATTATTGTCTATCCCTCCTCATTATTTCCTCAACCAATCGATTGAAATGGGGATTCATAATGGATTCTTCCACATCTGCTGAATGTACTGAAAAGTTGTCCACATTGTCATTGTGTGTAGCATTGTTGTTTATAGTGTCCATGTTCTCAACATTTGGAATGTTTCTATAGACATCCATGTCAGGTAATGTAGTATGATCAGAATTGAAAAAGATATCATTGTCATACTCATAAGAACTCATGTTTGCGGACTCTTGAGCCTCTTTAGTTTCTCTCCTAGATTTTTGAAGATGGGTTTCAACCATGAACTAGGTATTGACCAAGATGTGTGAGACTAGATGAAAAATCGAAAGAGTATGGAAGACCAAGAGTTGGATGGAATGTAAATGAATCTGAAGTGTACTTGCAATGTCCAAAGTGTAAGACCAAGTATGTATGTAGTAGAGTAGGTGTGACTTCCAAAGAGAGGATAGTTTCTCTTGATGAGGTAAGTTGACCTTGACTCTAAGTAAGACCAAATGAGACCCAAAGGTAAGAAACCTTGATGAGGGACCACTTAGCAAAGTGTTGTTGTATGTAGTGTGTTGACAAAGTATGATGAGGACAAGCAAGTGACCTTTTGACTCAAGTTTAGACAAATGTGAATGTAATGTGAGATGTAAAGCAATGATGGACTTTGTGAGACCCAAAGATAGGTTGAATGCTAAATGAAACCTTGGAGAAATGACCTAGGAAGCTCAAGAATTCTGAAACTGACTGTGTTTGTTTGCTGGACTGTAACACTTTTTCAATTCTGGACACAGACGCGCCTGTATACTTCACAGACGCGGTTTCCCGACACAGGCGCTGCTCTGTTTAACACAGACGCGCTTCTGAGATTTTTTTGTTTATGTTTGCTGGACTGTAACAGTTTTTCAATTCTAGACACAGACGCGCCTGTATACTTCACATACGCGGTTTCCCGACACAGGCGCTGCTCTATTTAACACAGACGCGCTTCTGAGATTTTTTTTGTTTGCCAAATGCAATGTTGACTGTTGGAACACAGACGCGATTCTGTCCTTCACAGACGCGGCTAGACAACACAACACATACACTATTATGCCCGACATAGACGCGTTTCTGCAAATTTTGTGCAATTTTTCCAATCTGTGAAGTTGTTTTGTTGTGACCAAATCTGACTGTTTGACTGATTTTCATGACAAGAGGACACAGTGTTGATGAAGACCCAATGTTTGCAAGTGTCTAGACTCAAAATGACTCTAAGAAAAGTGTGTTGTTTGATGTAAAAATGTTTTGCATACACTTGAAGACACAAAAGACACAATGTTTTGTTGTTTGGTCTTGAATGTTTTGAATGTTTAACATAAGTCAAGCACAATTCTTATGGCTGGCCAAGACAATAGTTGTTGATCCCACATGGGGTTTTACCCCCGAGGCTACGCTATTCAGAGCGGATACTTAGATGCTTAACCTCACTGGCTCCACCCTCGACACTCACTTCTCGGGTCAGCCAAGCATCAGTCCCCATGAAAACTCCCCATGGTGAACTTTGTATCTCTACTAAGAACCGTATGTGTGTGGGCCGCTACCAGAGGTCCGACCTCCTGCCCCAACAACTAGAAAGATTTGGGCCTCTAAAACAAAATGGTGCTAGTAAGGGCATCCGCTTGTGTGGCCATACATGCGACACTTTTAGCTCTGTAAATATAGAAGGCTCCCAGCCGGTAGGGGTTACGCCCTACAACTGATCAAATAAATTTGATCAAACGGGTTTATGGGGAGACATAGTGTCAGTATGAACTAATCAACACACGTTATTCATAGTTTTCACCATGAATACATTTGATTATAGTGGTTCGGATGAGGTGGGTTTTCCTCGCTACCACTTGGGTCATTCTCTTCTCACTAGTAGTCCTAATGACCACACGGGAAGACAGGCCCTCTAAAGATTAAACAAAAAGAGCCTATTGCTCAAGGCACAAAAGACAATGATTCAATTTTAGTGCACCAATGGAAGTGTTTGCTAGTCTATGAAAACAAGGCACACAATAAAAATCCAAAAACCCTTGCCAAGGACCTGCACCAAAGATTTGTTAGTAGTTTGGGTTGTTTCAAATGATCACCCCTTCCTGCAAGCACACAAGTTAGGTAAATTTTAAAACCCAAAAGACTTTGTGAGAATAGGGGCCTTCAACCAAACGATTTTGTTTCCAAGACAAGCTGCACCAATTTTGTTAGCTAGATCTGAAAATGTTAGTCCAAAAATAAACCAGATCTGAAACCTTAAATGCAAAATCCGAAAACTGAATCAATAAAACTTCAAAATTTTGAAACAGGTGATACACAGACACGATTACCCTCGACACAGATGCGACTCTGTGACACAAACGCGGTTCTGTGAGACACAGACGCGGGTAAAAACCACAGACACGCTTCCCAGACATAGACGTGGATAAAAATGACACAGACGCGTTTCCGTAACACAGACGCGCCTTTCAGAAACCTGCAAAATAAAATTTTGTCGAAAACACGGACGTGATTCCAGATGTTGCAGACGCACCAGAGATCAAAAACGCGATCTAAAAGTATGCAGACGTGAAAATGTCAAAAATGTTGTCGGAAATGCCAGATCTGCAACTTCAAACACAAAATCTGCAACAAAAGGTTAAATGCAAAAGGGACAAGAGTCCCACCGGGCGTGCCAAAATGTATATGGTGAAAATGGATAACAATAATAACAATATTGAAAGGCTAAATGAATTCAACCACAAAACCCTTGCCTAACAATCAACAAAGATCCACCATAACATATGAAGATTACCTAAGACAATGCAAATCAAATGAAATCACAAAGATTATACCATTACATGTCCAATAGGGTTTTGATCTCCATTCTTCCTATCTCCATTGATCTTGCTTGATATATTTGCTCTCAGATTTTATGTGCACAAGAGCTCAACAAAGAACAAACTGTGAACAAAATTTATTTAATTAGACATGACAATTTTAAGTGTCTACAGTAGTAAAATGAATACAGACTGTGAACAAAATGGATTTATTGGAGAGGTTTTAGAACCTTTCCAGTAAATAACAATTGGTTGGTAAAAGTATATATGACAATTTACTCACTTGGTGCATGTGGATGGATAAACCTCCAAAGAAAACACAATTGTCAGAATTTTAAGGTGATTGCCATGCCTCTATAAGTCATGGAGAATAATTTTCAGAATAACATCTCAAAGTCAAAGTTCCAGCTACATCAGTGTAAGAGTTTGCAAAAATATCGTCATGAAGTATAAAGCTCAGGATTATGATTATGCTCCTATGATTGACACTATGCTCCCAGAAGTTCTTGACACCAAAATAGGGCATAACAACCTGCGGGACATCCGCAAATCACTAACAGAAGGAGACATCAAAATTGTCCCACAGGATAGCTGACAGCGGGTTGGTGGATACAACTTGTTTTCCCATAGCAGTGCAATGTTCACAACTAGTGGTTGAATGTGCAAAAAGATATAACCCTGACACCAGAGAAATAAGGACTGTTGATGGACATCTGATGGCTAAGCTAGATGGAATTTCCATTGACATTGTTCTCCGATTGCCATACAAGGAGAAATTCACTTGCATTGATAAGTAGAAAGCTTACCAGTATTTCAGTGACAACAAAAGCAAATGTTTGAATAACTTAGCCAAAGAATGGTTGGTGACATCATGAGGAGGACAATCTCAGCTTCCTGAGACACTTCACTACTCTCTTTTTATTAAAGAGATATTTCATCTGATAGTTCTACTTCACAGAATAACAAGCAACCCTGATTCGACTGAATTCGAAATATGGATGTACCTTTTCATCACAGTCATATCAACAAGAAAATAATTCATTGATTGGGGTTGTCTTATTAGTGATTTCATACATAATCAGTTGATCCATTTCAAGACAATTCAAAGCTTTCACATGTCTTCATATTTGATATATGCAATCGCAAATTTAAGATCATGGCCAGGTTTGAGTACAAGTGGTGTTCTAAATCCGGAAACACAGATTTACGACTACTACAAGAAGCTGCAGTTGGAAGAGAGCTTCGTACATTTTAGATGAGTAAATGATGCCTTTACAATGCTATTGGCGAGGCTACTTCAAGGAAATACAACTATGATAATATAAAAAGAAGTAATAACATTGATAAAGGAGTACGGATGTTTCTTCATTCAATTTCCAAAATTCACCTACCTCCGAGTAGGGGGATTCGATGGTTACCCTTATAGGTTACCAAGGTATGTGGATGATAAGATATTCTTGATCGAGCTTTGTAGACAACTGATGTCGGTCCAGAAGAGATGCAGAAATAGGAAGAACAAAGGAGTTATATTCCCGATTTGCCTTGGTCATTATAAATGTGAGTCTATCTCAAAAGCAGAAGATGCAGATAGGGCTCTGGCCAAAATCAATTTGTACACCTGCCAGATGAGATTTCCCTTTGATAGAAAAGGATATATCAAGAATAATTTGAGACTTGGTCCTCGATACCTCCATTTCCCAAATATTGAAGACTTCTGGGAAGATTGCGAAGATGAATTTGAAGTTAGAAAAAGAGATTGGACAAGATTAACCTTGAAACAAATTTGTAATTTCAAGATGAAATGGATTATTGAAGGCATTGAAGATGATGAATCAGATTTAATTGATCCCTTTTATTTTGAGAAGATCCAGGATCAACTTCTTCCTACTATTAATTGGGTAGATCCAGAAGTTAGAGACATCAGAGAAAGAACCAGTTTTGTGATTAAAAAGTCAGAAGCTTGGGTCAGAAAAAGGATAGCAGAAGTAACTTCTACAAATCCAACAAGTAGGAAGGAGAAACGAAGGAGAAGATGTCATCAAGATAGTTATACTTCATCAGTTCCTTCTTATACACCAGTTGTAGATATTATTTCTCACTAGAAAACTCAAGGAAGTGGCGGAGATGAAGATCCTCCAAGAAGAAATAATCTCCAAAATACATGCGGAGATGAGCCTAGACAAAGGAAGAAGAAATCAAGATCAAAGGAAAAAGAAGAAGAATCTACTTCCAGAGAAGAGAAAGATCAAGATCCAATAGAGGTTGGGATGATCCAAGGCTTGATGAAGGTATACAAACTATGTCGCCTTCAATCCTCATTGAATCTCCTCATCATGAAGTACAAGACCCTACTTCAACTATGGAGCCCCCTTCCCTAAGGAATCCAGTTGATCAAATAGAAGAGGTTCAAGAGGAAGCAACTTTACCCATACCATAATAGCAAAATCTTCAACAATATGCAAGAGCCCTCAGAAAATATTTCTCTCCCATGGATAGAAAAAAGCCTATTGAAAAAGAGAAGATTGGAGCAGTTAGTGATTCCTGAATTCAACACAATATCTGATCTTTTCCAGAGACCTGAGAAGCCAAAGAAGATCAAAGAGTCTTCAAGAATAAAGACTGATTTGAATTCAAGGAATATGTACCTAGAGATAGCTCAACCCATCGCTTAAAAAAATGTGAATGAAGCCACTCCTGCAGATTTTGTTATGACCAAAATTGATATGGGTCCATCTTCTCATGAAGATGACATACAAAATTTCAATGTGGTAGCTGCAAAGTTAGTGGAAAGAATAGAAAAAGAAAAGAAATCAAAGGATCAACTAAAGCAACAAGTGCAAACTTTGTCCTCTTACTTGAATTCCATAGTTGATACTTCTACCATGCCACTCAATGTGGCTCACCAATCAGTTATTTTAAGTCCAAAAGGAGAGGTTGAAAGAGATGTTATTGAAGGTCTTCAAAAGTATCAAGTTTACAGGAAAGTGACCAAAAACTGGGTGGTGAAGGTCAAATCCCTTGCATTTGATTTCATTATTAAGGCTAAAGATGTCCATGATGAAGCCTTAATCAAGAAAGAAACCATTGAAAAGGACCTAAAGAATGTTAAGAAAGAAGAAGTAGCTTGGAAGGAAATCATGAATGATTTCAAACAAATGATGGAGATCAAAATGGACATCCTTGTAGCTGAGAAGATTCTACCTAATACTGAAGAGAACTACTTAGAGATATGGACAAAAAGTATAAGTTGGAAATTAGTGATTATTGATCAAGTTTCAACATAGCAAGAAAGGCTTATGCTTTCTTGCGATCAAGTATGTGCAAAGCTTCAAAGTCATCTTACCATCCTCCTTCCAAGTACATCATTGATGGAAGACTCACAAGCATTACAAAATGGTTTCCAGAGTATGGTTGATCAACAATTATTTAACAAAGAAGTCTTCCATAAAAATACAATGGATAAGTTGATTGATACCTACACGTCCTTGAAAATTTATATTTCTCAAATACCTAATATGGTGGCAGAGTTGAGAAACATCTACAAAAACTTGAAGACTTGGAAGATGAGGATATCCAACATCCTTATTCCTAAAGGGAAATCCATTACTCCAGCCATCAAACTTTTTAGAATATTTAAGGATAAAGAATCCAGTTAGCAGAACCTATTTTCAGAATCAACAACTTCATCAGCGACACACTTTAGCTGGCGTAGAATAAATGCAGTGATGCATATTGTATAGTTTTCATTTTTGTTGTGTGTGTGTTACTCGAATCATGTTTTTGACTTTCTTTTATAAATAAGTTTCATGATCGAGTTTTCTTATTCGAGTCTTATCTTCATCTCTTTTTGTAAAGTTAGGTTTACCCTAAGTCTTTCTTTTGAGGTAGTTATTTTAAGTGCTAAACTCAGGTAGTTACTCTGAGTAACTAATATTCAAAATGAGTTAGTTATTTCAAGTTGTTGCACTTAAAGTGAGTTGGTTATTTTCAGTAGTTATAAAGGTGGTTAAGGTAGTTATCCTAAGTGGTTACTAACTTCACCTATATATACCTCATTATAATTCAATCAAAGGGGATTCCACTTTTTCGCAAGTATTGTATGAAGGACTCGAATAGTACTTTTCAAGCAAGAAAGCAATAGAGAAATGTTTTGGATGTGTGTTCAATTCATCTTGAGTGTCACTGTTAATGTTCTTATGTCCTATCAATGATAATCATTTGCTTTCCTTTAACATTGCATGTGAAGAAGATTATCATTTCAAGTTTTGGTATCTTAACTTGAATGTGTGGAATTTAAAAATTGATAAGTTTATATCTTATTTCTCAATCAGTTTTGACTGTTCTTATTGTTCTTTAAATCTTAGAAAATTTACATAACCCCATCATACGAGGGAGTTTCCCCTCTCAAACACAAAGAGGAATTGTTATCATTTTGCAATTCTTCAACTATTGTGAACACTTTGTTGCTAATCACAGGGCGAAACAGGGTTTTTCAAGAAGAATACTTCAAGCAACAAATTTGTTTACCAACAAGACTTTACCGGTGTACTAATCAAAATCTGCCTAGCCAGTTTCCTCCTATATACCGATCTATTCTTTGCTTAACCAGTGGACCTCTTCCATGCCGGTCTACTCACTGCTTACCGGTCTACTCATGTTTACTCTGTTTACTTATTTCTTAGCCGGTTAACCTCAGTGTACTAGTACACTTACTGTCGATAGACTGTGAGGACTTGGGAAATGATGTTGCCAACAATGACAACCATATTAGTCACCAATCATACAAGATGCACCAGAATACCAACAAACTCTCCCTTTGGCATTGGTGGCAAATACTACAAAACACTACAAAAGTGTGCTGGTTCTGGCCCCTGTTTGTGACCCCTGTAACTTGTAACTCACATTGTACAAGACTACAAAATTCCCCCTTTTGCCATAAATGGCAAAGACTATCCAAAAGAATTTGTAAAAATAAATAAAAAATCTCTTTGAAGTTTTCTTGAGCCACTTTCAAATAAGATTCCCATGAAGATTGAACCTATTTCATGGTGGTGAAGTGGCCATGTAAGACTACAATGAAGACCTCCATATCATCACATGTCTTATAGTTAGGTTCATTTATTAGGCAGTCGACTTCTTTAATATTCAGTTGCATGAAATCAATAATTGGTGCTAGATAGCACTGGAGCTCTAACAAACTAAGACTTCGTTTGTCTTCTTCTTTCAACCTTTTGATTTCCTGATTTAGCATTTTGACTTTTCCAATAAAGGTTGATGCTGAACTGGTAAGCGGATCAAAAGAGCTTATCAGATCTCGAATTTCATTTTGAATCAAATTTCATTTGTCTTCTAAATCTTTGATTAAAGCAAGAAAACTTGAAGATTTCACCAGTAATTGACCAACTTGCTGCAGTATACTTATAATTTCTTCTGTTCTGGTGGAAAGAGAAACTTTTCCAATTGATATTTGTTCCATTAAGTTATCTCCTCTCTTTGTTTCATATTGCCTTACTGCAACCTTCTCCAAATTGGTTGCCTCTGAACTGATTGTTGTAACAAGAGTATTCAACTGATCAATGATGGATGCAGTATCATAAAATTCAATGTCCGGGATTACGTCAGAGAGAATTGTCTAGGCATAATTGAGAATTCTTGCTACCTTCTTTTTTCCTCTCAATTTAGTCTTTACAGCTTGGATTCTCATTTTTCCTGAGACTTTCATCAATTGCTTGGGAGTCATTTTCTTTATATCAATGGCCGAGTCTCCCTCTTCTTCCTCCTCTATTTCATCTTCCTCTTCTACAGTCTCAACTTCTGAGCTAGTTGTTGTGATGATTGTTACCTTCTTCTTCTCACTTTCATTTTCTAAATCTAACTTCCTCTTTGTCGAAGGAGTATTCATCACTACTTTATTATCCTCTGCTTTCTTCTCTTCCTCTTTTCCTTCCTCTGCTTTCTTCTCTTCCTCTTTTCCTTCCTTTGTTTTCTTCTCTCCCTCTTTTCCTTCCTCTGTTTCCGTCTCTTCCTCTTTTCCTTCCTCTGCTTTCTTCTCTTCCTCTTTTCCTTCCTTTGTTTTCTTCTCTTCCTCTTTTCCTTCCTCTGTTTCCATCTCTTCCTCTTTTCCTTCCTCTATTTTCTTCTCTTCCTCTTTTCCTTCTTCTGTTTTCTTTTCTTACTCTTTTCCTTCTTCAGACAGAATAGGATTTGGTGTCAATAAGGTTATGTGAGGTGTATCCTCATAAGGAATGACTTCAACTATCACTTAATCTTGACTGGGAAGCTTAGTTTAATCAGCTTCCTTCACCAGTGAAGCATGAACTGGTTGTTCGATATCCTTTATCAGATTGGGAATGTCTGACAAAACATTTCCTATGATGTCCTCAACTGTGAAATTATTAAAGTCTTCAGCGGAGTCTTTTTCCTTAGCTTTCCCTTTGTTAAGGGCAGTTGCACCTTGGTCCTATTTTGTTTCCTTTTCTATTTTATCTCCATCTTCCTTTTGTTGATCCATTATTAGTGCTTTGAAACTCCAATTTGAAAGCATAAGGAATAAATTTACCTTCAGGAGGTATTAATACTACCCCAGCCCCTAAACCAACAGATGAACAACTCCCATCAAATTCCATAGACCAGAGTTCATCAGACATACTTGAATCTACGGTCTTATCCACCTCTTGAAAATCAGTTCATATCATATAATTTCCAAAACCACAATCTTGATACAAAATTTGAGCTTTCGGATCATCTGAAGGAAAGACTGTGTATTTAGCTTTTGTTTCAGGATGCAGGACAACTCTTTGTTTTCCAACTATGATCATCGCCTGAGACCAATCCATTCTAATTTCCCCACTCATGTCTTTACAAAAGGTACTACTCAATAACATGCCATAATTGGTAGGGATGTCAGCCACCAGAATTGTCAACTTGATTCTTTTATCAGGATGTTCTACTAAAGCCACTTGTGCATCCTTAATTTGCCCTAACAAAGGCACTTGTTTGGAATCCATGGAATAATATTTGCCAAAGGTCTTTGTTAAGGTTAAACCTAAAGCTTTTGCTACTGCTAAGGGCATGTCATCGTTTGATGCTCTAGAGTCTATTATACAATTACTCAATTTATGCCCATTGATAAACAAGGACACATAGAAAGGTTCAAGCTTATCTTCAAGACTAGGTTCAACCAATTCAACTTTTTGAGGGACAATTTTTGATGAGAATTCAGGGATTACTAAAGTAGGGCTGATATTTTCCTGTGCTGAAGAATTACAAGTCACGGGCATTTGGGTTTCACTTGCTAAAGTATGAGCATCATTTCCCTTGACAAATTCAACTAGTCTATCTAACTCCTTAGGGTTCAACTTCAGATACTCAACCGGAGCAATCTGAACACAAGATGATTTGGAAAATTCAATGATATCAAAGGAACGATTAAATGAATCAAAACTTGAAGAAGCAACTTCTTGAACAACTTTTGAAACACTTCCAGGATGAGTCAGAATTTCCTTACCCTTTGCAGTGCCATGGACATGTATTACAACATATTGAGACTTCAAATTTTGTTGAGATCTAGTAAGAATTGCATATGAGGAATCCTCCAAAGTCACCAACATGTTTCCTCCCCTTTCCGAGTCAGAGACATATTCCATATAATGAATTTCAGAGTCGCCAGGCATACTTTGGGAGCCTCCTTCGTTAGCTTCTAAGATTGTTTCTCCTTTACTGATCCTTTGAGAAAAATGAACCATCTCTGGGCATGAAAAACCATCATGTTCATCAGTTAAATGAAACACACATGTGTTTGTCTTAGGAGGTGGCACTTCAATAGCAAGTCTTTGTTGTGCAGGAGGTAATTGTAATTGTCTTCCTTCGTTTCTTCCTTGTTGATTGGGATATTTTCTAGGAATATCCTGATACGGTTGATAATATGAAGTGCTTGCTTTAGGAGCTTGTCTTTTTAGGGCAATCACATCGTTCATTAACCACTAGATGACAGGATTAGAAGAAGTTGAAGGTTGAGCACTAGGTATCTGTACTTCCCTTTTCCATTTACCCACTGTGATTAAATCATCTTCTAATTCAACTGCAAGGGTTTTAGCAGCATTCAAATCTGTGACTCTTTGCCTGCGGATCAGGAAACCTATTTTAGAAGGCATAGAATTAATAAAGAAACACTTAAGGTTTCCATCTGAGGGGCTTTTGATTAGCTGGAATCTTATGTAAGATCTTATCAAATCTTTCTACAAAGTCCCACATAGATTCGGTAATTTCCTTATTCAACTGGGCTAATTGAGCCAAGAGGGAATGTTCATCTTCAACCACTTTAAATCTTGCCTCAAATCTTGTTTTCAAATATTTCCAGGTTGTTATTACAATATTTGGTAATTGATAAAACCAATCGGCTGCTCTACCCCAGTCAGTGTCTAGACAAACAACCTGACAACAACGTCCTCATGTTGAATCGCTAATATCCCACAAGCCACACTGAATGCATTCAAGTGTTCATCAACGGTGATCGTTCCATCCCCACTAATTTTTTGCAAATGATTCCTAGCACCTTTTGGTAAGGGGTTAAGATTCAAACCTAAGTTCAACGGGCCTACAATAGCCCCCCAAGGATTGTTTGCTGCCATTGGAAGTATGATATTGAGGGGGGGTTGGGTTGAATATATTTGGTAAGGCAACACCGTGCAAGGTCAAATCTTGACAGACCAAGGACACGGGTGATGATGGCAATGGGGAAGGAGGTCTACTTCTAGCCCTTCTTTGAGGTGAGAAAGTGGGTTAAAAATTTAGGTTCTATAACTCTTCAAAGACAGGATCAAAAACCCCTTCCCTTCTTTGGGACCTAGTATATCTCCTTGACTCCAGTCTTGCAACTAGGCAACCAGTGTGAGAAGCAATCAGGGTAATAAGCGTCTGGGATTCTGTGGTTGATTATTAGGGATTCTAATAAAGAAAACTCTAGGAACAATCACCCTCTCAAAAACTAACATAGGATGGTGTGCTCGCCTTTCTACTTCATCGAGGAATGCACTTATCCTATCGTATTCAACTTGACTTCTTCTATGTCTCCAAGCTAGAGTATCCAACTTAGAGATAATGCTACTTTTCTCTTCTTGCACTCAATTTAGATTTTGTTGTAAAATAGGTAAGAACCCTTTGTGAGGCAGCACCATCTATAAAGAGCAAAGCATCACCATAAAGACGACTGTTTTTAAAACCAATTATTTGGTTCGCTTCCCTAGCAAAGTCGCCAAAAAATCTGTTGGTAAACAGATTTGTCTCCCATAATTTATTCAATTTTTATACTCTTTAGCCCAAGAAATGAAAGACAAATTTCACCATACAGTTGGAAAATCATCATATTGATTAACCTCTGAATTAAGGTACAACTCCCTTTAATGGATATTCAATCAGCTCCAAATTACACATAACCAACATTATACTTTTCACCAGAAAGTACAAAAAGGTAATTGTATTCACCAGTCAATACCAAATGAACACATGCATTGATTCATATATAATTCTTTGTGTAAAGCCGACAGACTTCACATGTACGCTAAAACAAAATGAAAACCTTAAAAGATGAATTTCACGGATATTTTCTGTACATATAGAAAGCTATGACAAATTCTTTCTTGAAATAAATTCTCAAAGAAATCAAATTTCAAACACCAAACACACAGATTTGTAGTCAAATATAAACTATCATTTGATTTTCATTCATAAATGATCATCAACTTCCAACACATACATAAAGTATTCAGCCAAAATTAAAGAGATAGTTTTTCAAAAACTTAGCGGACCAGCGTAAAGTCATTACAAAGCTTACAAATAGGTCACCAAACCAATTGTTTAACAAAACGTAAATTTAACTCGAAATGAGTTAATGAGAAACTATCCTAACTGCATAACTAAAAAATTAAAAAGAAAGCTAGACATGCTGGCATACAACTGCTAGCAGTGCTAGTCATGTTGCCGATTCTGTTTCAGTCGGATTGCCCAGGTTGCTATTCTGGGCGGACATCATAACTGCTTTCGCTGTAATCCACTCCCGATGAACCTTCGAGAACTCCTAGATTTCCGCTACATGTGGCAGGCTAATATGAATTACCCTTTGCTTCCAGAGTTCCTTCTTTCTTTTCACAAGCTGTACTTTATCTTTGTGAGAATCCAAGTGGTCTCGACTCCACTTTGGCAATCTTCATAAAATCCTCCACGACTAAGGACTTTTCTACCTTAAACTGTTTAATGCGGCTGTTGAATTGATTGACCATTTCTGTTGTATCTTCCAAAGTTTGGCCATCTTCTTTAAGCAACTGAACATCTACATAGTGCAGATCTTTTTGTATGGTTGTTCTCAGGGTTGTTAGTTCACTTCGCAGACTGGCAAACTCACTATGACCTTGCTCAATGATTTGGTTATGCCACTCTATACTTTCTTTTTATATGAACATTATGCCTTCATCTAATCCTAGCACTTGTCTTTCGGCAAGAAAATTCATTAAGCCATTGCGCTGAATATCACGCATTTGCGTTGAAATCACCGCCCATTTAGTCTTTTCATTGTACCATGAGATTAAGTCAGCGTCTAATTCCTTGGTAACATCATTAGCATCCTTAAAAATTTGAACTAAATCTGATATATAATTAGTTCCTTGATGCACAATCGATGTGAGCCACTCAGAGAAAACTCTGCAATCATCTTGTTCCATTGAACCTCATCCAAGAACTTTTGATTACCAGGGGATTTTGAACTAAAGGGAACAGAGCTTTGGGACAATGGTAGCAGACTATTTTGTAGAGCATGGATGTATTAAGCCATTTGCATTAAACTCCGTTTCAACTCCACTTTATCCTTTTCATCCTTCCAAGTATGGGAGATAATCCTTTTGGTTGAAGTCTCTAAATGTTTCACATCAACCGCTCTAGTTCCTACCTCCAAATTAACTCGCTCAATAGTATAATCGACCTTTGAGGCAGTGGCAACATCCTTATCGGATGTAGGCTTAGAAATATCTGCAGTCCAATGTTTTGTGCCCTCATCAAAACCGATCATGGTCTCCACTTTTAGCCACTTTGGATTAGTGGCTCTTCCTAGAAATTTACTCATGGCATCTTCCATTGACACAGAAATAGGCACAACATTCCTTTTCTTGGTAATTGAATCACTTAACCATTTAGGAGCCACAATTAGATCCTTGGATTGCATGGGCGAAGGCCCTCCTGAAGTCGGCAACATAGCATTATCTGTATTAGACAGAACATCAAGCACCTGTGAATCCTAGATATTAGCATCAACATTGGTTAAGACCTTGTTAGCATCAGAAACAGGTGTTGTCATATTTCCCTATACTTCTTCAGCATCCAAATCAAGAATGAGATGAGTGACAGGTGGCTGAAAGCTCTTCTTGTATCTTGACCTAGTAACTCGGCCACCAATGGAATGTGCAACTTCAGAGTCAAGTTTTTCCTCTTTAATCTTAACTTGCTTCTTTCCTTCCTCCGTCATCTGCAAAACCCCTCTCGCAGTCTATTTTCCTTTCGCTCCAAAACTCTCCTTAAAACTTATGTTTCACAAATGACAATCTTCGACAAAACAACTGCTCAATTTAAAATAGCTAGGAAAATCTTACCCATGATTTTCATAAGTTATCATCATTACTCTTCACTCGTGCGACATCACTATGAAATGATCACAAACGAGCATGCATTTAATAACAAGTCACTTCATATCTAAAAACATGGATTCCCATGCCATACTTGCTACAAATGACAACTTTTAAATCATTAAGGAAGAATATTCCCCTTTTCTGCCGCCGTCAGCCATATCTTAAAATCCGTGCCGCCACCTCGTGAAAAGTCATATGATTTGCAAGAAATCAAATATTAAACTTTGAACCTTGAAAACCAACAATGACACAAAAACATATACATGACCAATATTGAACTTTGAACCTTGAACCAAAAAGGTTCAAGTTCATGGTTCAACCAATGCTAAACACCGACAAATACTAAAGAAGATTTATAAAGCTGCGTGGGAAAATAAACTTTAACATGACGCTTGTTGAACTTTGAACCTTGAACCAGAAAGGTTCAAGTTCAACACAATAAAACTTAAAGAAAACATCAAAGACTGAATTGCACAGAAAATTCAAGGCACACAACCCGACCAAAGGACCAGTTAGGGACATGACTCAATAAGGCGGTATTAAAATGGAAATTTATATGTACCACCAACACTGCTACAACCTCATATCCCATAGGTGGAACCCAAAAGGTTCTGGGTTGAATTGCTTGAATGAAACAATAATCCGTGTCTACAAGAAAACAAATGTTGTCTTTGTATTTCTGTACTATTCCGGTTGGAATTCTTTCTCTCTTGTGCATCCTAATTTGGAATTCCTTAAAAGTATCCCCACATTGTTTCACCAAATTTATCTCCTAGATCCCTAGTCATTTCACCTATCTGAACCATAATAGGTTTCTCTTCAGACCATACTACCTTACCCTTATCGGGGAAAAAGTTTTGCACATAGAAAAATATACATACCAATAGTGAGACATATTTGAAAGATTGCTTCTTGTCCTTCTTAATTCTTTCCATGTTCACCATAAATTGGATTTTAATCATCTCATAGATATCATAGGTTGCATCCTCCTTGATTATACGATAGCCAACATTTATGGTACCGCTCGACACACTATTCATCTGACTTGATTGATAAACCTTGTAACCCAACATTGTAGAGGCAAATCTTACTTCAACATTCTCAATATGGGTGATTGCCATTGCTCTACTATCACATCGAGATTTGTTTAACCGGATGGCTTTAGATGATGAAATCGTTCTTAGGGTTAATGCTTCACCGGTTGCATTAAACCATGTCACTCTTCAAATCACCTCTGTAATCTTGATCGGTGCTTGGGCTTCCAGCCACAAAAATTGATCATGAACCCTGCTCGGTACATACCTAACCCAGTCGTCATGAAACTAATCAGAAAAATCAACAACATTAGCCAAACCCTTGGTCTTTAGAGATATAAATTCTGCTTTCAATTGATCATTGACACAAAACCCTTTAAACTCATTTCGAATGAACTTATCTCCAAGTTCTTTGAGCTTGCAATGAATGTAGGAGCAAATGTCTTCTACCAGCAATACACCGTAGGGCATAGATAATAAAGCATCAGTCATGTCGATTTCACTTGCTTTCATCGGATGCAACTTGAACTTGGGTTGGGGTTCTTTGATAGCTTCAACCAACACATGAGTCGAAATCGGCGTTGCCATTATGACCTTCCAACAAACTTTTCTCAGATAAATTTGAATACCTTCTCCTTAGAAATACCAAACACCACTATCACTCTACTTGAACTTCCTGCATAAATATTTTTTAGCAAGATTCAAATCACCTTTGATCATTCAGGAGCTCGAGAGATTTCACAAGAGAACAAGATAAATGAAAATGTGTTGACATTTCCTTAGTTATCCTTTGAGATTTATTGACGTTATACTACAACGGTTAGTTTTGAAACTTACAAATTAAAGTACACTGATTTGACTTTATCAGTTGTTTGTTACCGATATCGATACACAAACAACTGACTCATAAGACATTCTTCAACCAAGAAATTTTAGACTATCTTTTATGCATTACAACTATACAGATAGACATATCCTTATATTTGTTAAGGGGATTCAAAAGTAATCTTACCATATGTGCTCCCCTTGGGCACTGGTATGCCTAGTTAGAAGAGGAACTGTCATCACCGATGGATGATGACTTGGTTTTAGAATGACCTTCTCCTTCTTTTCCTTCTTCCTTCTTGATCCATGTTTTTTTCATTTCATTTCTTACTTATTCAATTGTCTTCTTTCCTTTCAGGTCATTTTGCTCTTTCTTCTTGTTAAATCGGTTCTTGTCTTCAGACCTGTTGTAGGATCGGTTCCTGCATTCTCTGGCTAAGTGACCGATCTTATGGCAGTTGAAACACGCCATACCAGTTGTCCTCTATGGTCCTGAATTATTTCTTTGGCCCATTCCCATTCTACAGTTTTCTACAACATGAACAAAATTACCACACATAGAAAAGGTGGCATTGAACTGAATACTGTTTTTGTTAGGACTTATGGGTTTGAATGGTAATCTTGATGCATTTGACTTGAACCTGCATTCTTCAGATTTGTGTCCAAACTTATTACATGTGAAGCAATGTCCATTAAACCTTTTTCTATTTGACATACTACTAGATTGAGATCTACACTCATAAGCACTGTGGCCATACTTATGACAATTATGGCAGTAACCATCAAAGGTGAAAGTCTTCTTTTCACTAACTAGTTTATTTCTACAGTCATTAGTCTTATGAACTGATTTACCACAATGATTACAAGAGGATTTGGGAGACTTCATACCTTTCACTTCTGAATGGTTCCTTTTATCATCCTTCATCCTTTTGGATTTAGATGATTCTCTAGTTTCCATAGGACCTGAACCAGGGTAACCAAGACGGGTTGTTTCCTTTGTTCTTCTCCGAGCCTTCAACTATTTATCTACCTTCTTAGAGCTTTCATTGAATTTCCTCAACTTCTCATTTCTCTCATTTTCAGTTTTCAACTCATTGTTGAGTTGTTCGATCTCTTTCATCATCTTCTCTTTTTATTCTGTGTTGTCATGCAGATGCTTATGTATATATTCATTCTCCTAAGTGATAATTTGGATTTATTCATCTTTCTCAATCATTATTGCATCATTTTCTCTTAGGGCATCTTTAGCAAGCCTCCTGGCTCTTTCAACTTTTGACAGATCATCTTCTGCCTCCCTCTTTCTTTCATCAACACTTCTGTTGGCTTCCAGTATCTCAGCCATTCTCAAGGCTTGACCTTTAGGTTCTCTTTTGAAATGTGTGACTTCTTCGGTCAGCTTCTTGTTCTTTTCCATGAGTTCTGAGACTGCTTCTTCAGCTTCTTTGGATCCACTCTATTTAGAGAGTTGATCTATGATGTCTTGACTCTCATTTAGCTGTTGATCTAATTCCTTTCTTTTTGCAAGAGATTTTCTCAGTCTTTCTTTCAGCTGAGCAATAATTTCGTTTGCTTCATCAATCTTCTTCTGATACCAGTATTCTTCCATGATCTTTATCCTCAAGTTGTCAAGCTTCACTCTAGAGGAATATGGCTCTGATACCAGTTGTTGGTCCCAACCGATATTGAGAGGGGAGGGGTGAATCAACACTTTATCGGTTTTGATCAATTAAAACTTTTAACTTAAGTTATCACTAACTTAACATTCATCAATTTAAATAACTATTGTAGAAGAATAAGCATGCATGATAAGATACACAGTGACACCAAGATTTATCTTGTGGAAACCCAAATGGGAGAAAACCACAGTGTGAGTAAGAACTCACAAAATTTGTACTCTTCTGTAGTATGCTCGGTGAGGAGCCATCCCTATTAGGAGATTACAAGGACACTGTTAGGTGCCACCCGGTTAAGGGATTTTGTCTAAGGCCTGTTAGTGCCTTTATCCTATTAAAGGTAGCCTTGTCAAAGGTCTTAAGATCATCAATTTAGATGACACCCTGTTAAGGGATTTATACAATAGAACCTTTTAAAGTCCACCCTAATAAGGGATTTTAGTTGCAATGATTAGAAAGCAACAAAAGGATGATCTTCTGGAGTAGCTACCAATAGTTTGATCAGATCACACTAAAAAAAAAACTCTATCTACACCGGTTGCATCTTCTCTGCATACCACCAGTTTCTTGCTTATACATTCAACTTTGCACTCTGCCAGTTCTCTATCCTTCAGCTCTGTACTTATGTCAGTCCTCTGGCCTTCGGCTCTGTACTATGCTTTGCTCCCCCTGTATTCACACTTTCTCACCACACTATCCACATGAGAAACAACCTCATCAAAATGAATTAAGCGAATTTAATACCCTTTAGATCTGTCACCAACTTTTCCCTCCAAAATATTTTATTCAAAATTATGACACTGCACCATAAATCACTCTCCAGAAATCATTCCAGAAATCTCTTCCACAACAATTGTTCATGCCGATAAGTCCACCGGTTGACTGGAGAAGACTGCCGATTTAACTTGATGTTAACTGAACGTTGCCAGTTTGTTGGTTATAGACTCTACCGTTGTACCGATCAAAATCTGCCTAGCCGGTTTCCTCTTGTATACCGATTTGTTCTCTGCTTAGTCGGTGGACCTCTTCTGTGCCAGTCTACTCATTGCTTGCCAGTCTAATTACTTCTTGGCGGTCCACTCACTGCTTGTTAGTCTACTTACTGCTTGCCATCTACTCACTACTTTCTGGTCTACTCATGTTTACCTTGTTTACTTATTGCTTAGCTGGTTAATCTCAGTGTACCAGTCTATTTACTGCCGATAGACTATGAGGACTTGAGAAATGATGTTGCCAACAATGACAACCATATTAGTCACCAGTCATGCAAGATGCACTAGAATGCCAACACACCTTCTATGAGCAAAAAGAAATAAAATTAATCAAAATGGATATTTGATTAAGATTAGCCAAAAACTTGGAAAAAAATCACTAGGATTTTGAAATGCACTAACATACGTAGATAGAAGCATTATTAACTATGCAAAACCTTCAACTTTCAACTAATGTCAATTGGATTTAGATTTATTGTTCTTACATTGTCAAACTATACAACGTATTGAAGTTTGTCTTTACCTTATCCAATCCCTAATTAATTAAAAATGTTGTTGGGTATTAGTAGAGAAAATTTACCATACAACTTCAAAGATAAATTAGTTAAAGGAAATGAATTAGTAACATTTTACTCTCTTAAAAATATCTTAGATTTCATTCCACCAAATGATGTCGTGGTTAGGTAGCAATTAGTTGAATAAGTACGTTACTTTTTAAGTCATGAGTTTATAGTATAGAATGATGGGACAAAGTTGAGTTGGATGAATTTGAGGTTATAGGATTAAAGATTGCACTGATATTTATTTTTCTACCTTGTCAATTTGGGAATGTAGAACTTTTAAAAGACATCGGGGTTGTATGCTAAAGGGTTGAAAGTAACAAGCCAAGTGTAAATGAGATGCAACTAAGCACACTAGATTGTCTAAAATAAAGATCTATTTTAATTCTCTCAATTTTATTTTTTGATAAGATGTGACATGAACTGAACTAAGTGTGATAGGAACTATCACAAACTATGAAATAAAATTAGAATTTAAATCGAATGATATGCTTCAAATAAACACACCAACACCAACACAACATCTATATAGGTAATGAAAATCAATTGTAAACCGAATTCCAACAAACCTTAAACAATTATACTTGCAAAAAGGAAATGGTACAAAAATTTAAATCACACATTACCACACCGAGCTAATCTAAATGAAACATTGGGTTATGCAAGAAGTGGGTCACACCTCCTTGGCCACCTAGTGATGAAATACAAATTTTGATCTACACCAAGATAATCATGCACACACATGATATCTCACAAATGATTTTCAAAGAATAATAGAAGTTGATTCATATATTAAGCATGATATATTCAAGTCTTAGATACACACATACATATACTAATTGATATGCCAAAAATTGATTTAGTTTGGGTTTGTTTTGGCCTATGACCGACAAACCAAATTATTTGACATAAATATATTATTGGTTTTCGACCACAATTACATAACAAACCAAAAGTATTTTAAAACAAAATGACTCATTAATCGTTATACTTTTGACAAATCCATTCCCCATCGATTCTCCACCATTCACATGCTCAACACCTACAGCCTCTACTTTAATTATCCCATGCCATTTTAGTCATGAAAAGATTAGCATCCTTACAAATTTTGATATCTTTTAATAGTTTTTCTATCATTTATCAAATATCAATATTTCGTACAACATATAGTGACATGATGGTAGGAAAAATGAGGGTAAAAAGGCAAATAAATGGTAAAAAAAATAGGGCTAGAAAGATTACAAACTAGATTGGGAGGCTAGTCTCTATAGAATGCTTATGATTTCTTTGGTCTAGGGTTGCTTCAACTCCTGTACTTGCTACTCATGCTCCTTGATAGTCACATGAAGTTCTTTAAATTGAGTTACCTAATCAAATTTTGCTTTAATTTCATTTGTCTCTACTGCCTATAACTGATTAGAAGAGTGTGCCTCTTGTAACTAAGTTTGGATAATTTGGTTTTTATCTTTTAGTTTGGAAACTAAATCCCTTAGAGTCTAGATTTCTTCTTTCTATTTTAGAAAGGGTTCTCGTTCTTCATATTCTTCCTCTATTTCATGTATGTCCTAATGAGGTGATTTGTCATCACCTTGTTCCTTCTCCATGCTCTCAACTGATTCATCCAACTTTTCTTCTTCAACTTGGGTAACAAGAGGAGTCTCAAACAACTCCTTTAACCCTTGATTTTCACATCCCCTTGTTCTGTAGTATCTACAAAAGTATCTATATTGTCCACTTGATCCATTCCTATCTTGATTTCTAGATTGGCCTCTCCTACTTGTTCTCCAACAGCTTCATCATTCAGAGGTGGACATGTCTCTTCTAGTATAGGGTTTTTTGTAGGCTCAGATGTAGCATTTTTGTCTTGTTCATTCACGTTCTCTTCTATAGGTGGATTATTAGAAGTTAGAATCTCATGCTCCTAATCTAAATCATGTCCAAGTGAAGCAAGTAGATTATCAAAATTATAGTTATTGTATCAAAGACAAATGACTCATTTTCCTTTATTTTCCTTGTTTTATCCTCTCTATGTTCCCTACTATCCTGATCTTGTTTCTTCATGACCTCAGACAAAACTTGTAAATCTCAGTCATAATCCTTATCTTTGGGGATAACAATACAACTAGCCACATTAGCCATGTCTTATAATATGTTCACAAAGTTGATTGAAGTCCCGTGTTTCTTCTTACCCTTCCTATTGCAAGATTGTTTCAAGAGTAACTGGTGTTTAGTAAAGGGCAATTCAAGATAAAACTTTCTTTTATGACTAGAATTATGGGTTTGTTTGCTTGGGCCTTTAACTAATTTACAAGATTATCCTTTAGTTATTTTAACATTTTAACCCTTAGGTGGTTTAACATTTGAGCCTTTGGTCAACTTAGTACTTGAGCACAGGGTTTGCTTGGAATGTTTTGTAGGAGCTTTCCCTTTTGAGAAGCTAGGGGTTTGCTTAGATTGTTTTGCAGGAGCTTTCCCTTTTGAGGAGATAGGAGTTTCACTAAGGTTTATTTCTACTTCAAGGCTTTATTCATGCCTATTGGAAGGATTTTCTCTATCTAGAGAGGTTTCATATTTTGAATAAGTTTCTTGATTTGAAGATTCTTCTTTTTTTGAGGGTTCTGGGATAGTGACGTCATTCTGGTTAACAAATGAGTTCTAGTAACCCGAAGGAGAGAGTAGTTTCAATTCTTGGATGATTAACAACCTAATTGACCCATGATGAGTTTAAATTTATCCTTCTCCTTTTGAACCACTTTGCACATGCATTGCAGAGAGTAATACTAGAACTATGGAACATTAACTAACAAACCTCTCTACAAATGTAACATTAGTCAAAATTGTTGAGCAAAAATGTACTGAATTATAAATTTAGCCACATCTTTCAAATTGTTAGAGTCACTGATGGACTCAATCTCCTAGGATCACCTGCAAAACCAAGATCAACCTTCTACATGAGAGCAATAGAAAGGATGAAATGCTGAAATATAGCGCAATAAAAAAATGATGATATTATCACACTCCAAAAGATACCATGTGGATCAAAGTTCCCTTGTACTAACCGAGTTGATATGAACTCATTTGAGTTAGCTCTAAATTAGCTCATAAGGGAGAGGTGAGTGTTGATTATACAGCAAAATGTGGGCATATAATTCCAAGAGGAATAGTAAATCTCAAATAACCAAATTAGGTGGGAGTTGTGCCTACTTGGAAAATGCCAAACATGTGGCAAACCAACTCAGGTAGGGAAAAACGAATGGTTATGGGGAGGTGACAAAGGAGTCTAAAAGAGGGTGTGGCATTCAACCACCCAAATTTGGGTGTGAATGACACATGCAAAGGTAAGACTATGCCACATGTCCTCTTATAAACCTTCCTAATATAGCCTAAGTATGCTTAATAATGTGTAGGAAAAATAAATATAAAAACCTACATTAACACCCCCCTTTGAGCATAGCTTAGATGGGTGAAAAGATACAAAGATGCAAATATGGGTCCCAGCTACAAAGCCATGTTAGGTACCCATGTACAATAATGAAACCACTCAAAAAATGAGAAAGAGAAAACCAGTAGGACAAAACCCCTCCCCAAGAGAGTAGAAGAAGAGAGACCATGCAATCCCTCAATATAAAATCCCCTTCATTGTTGGTAAATGCTCGACACAAGATGTTGGAGATGGTCCAAGATCGCTGAGAAGTATTCCTCCCCTTAGGAAGAAATAAAATCAAGGATGAATGCAGGACATCTTTCCATTCCTAAAAGGAATATATGGTAAGAATGATGAAGATGTATGCTATCTCTAAACTTTGCTCAGGTGTCCCCATATTGATGCCAAAAATTGTCACCATAAAATGAGGTGTTATAGGCCACACTGTAGAAGATGACAATCCAAAACCTAGCGGAGATGGATGTAGAACAAAATCTAGAGACAAAGGTGTCTCCTCCAAATGTTGCTCAATAGTGGCCACAGTCATGTCAATCTGTGAGGAACGATTGTGTGGGTAATGAACAACAGGGTTAAAAGGTTCCCCCTCAACATCTGAAGAAGAGGAAGTGACTTCATCAATAAGAAGATGTATGTAATCAATAGTGTCCTCCAAGTCTGCAAGACAGGACTCACAAAATAGACCTTTTATGTCTGTCAAGTAATCATCCCAAGTAGATGTGTTTGGAAGACAATGAATGTCCTGTTGCATTGAATCAATAGGAGCCATGGATGTAGCAATACTAGTATCATTAGAAATAACAATCGATGGAGGAGACAAAACACACGTCTCTTGAACCTTAGTTGAAAGAATACCAAGATTCACTTGACCATTATGGATCTCCCCAAAAGTGTCCACACTAGATGCCTGAGTGTGTATGTCAATCGAATGAACTATAGAGGAAAAATGTGAGAAGGTGTATACTCGAGATTGATGATCTACCTCCCCAACTGCAACATTATCTCTGCTATGCAAATCCTGAATAATCACAGAATCTGGAGTAAACTCTATACTTTTCCCTTCACACCATGTGTGATTTGATAGATAGAAAGGATATTTGTTGACAATGAGGGCACACAAAGGACACCATTTAATGATCCTTCCTCTATGTCAATAGACCCTTTCCCAGAGCATATATATATGTGTTGTTAGCCATCAGAATGTTTGGTGATGAACAAGTCTTAAATGAAGAGAACATATCTTGTGATGAAGCCATATAATGTGAAGTTCCAGAATCAAGGATCCATCTCCCTAACTCAGAATTTGCTATTGCAGCAAGTGCTTTCCCTTTTTGTTTCTGTGAGTTTGAGTTAGATAAAGATGCTAGATCCTTTAACATAGTTGAAGGTAGATTGATTTTATTCTTTGCCAAAAGATGTTTCAACCCATCAATTTGTTTTAAATAACATTGATGTTCATCATGCCCAAATTTCTTGCAATATGCACAAGTGGGCTTTTCCTTTTTAGATGATTCCCTTTTCGAGGAATGTAGATTTTGTTGTCACACCAAAAGCACGTGTTGGTGGTGGAGAGGGATCTCATCATTGATATAGTCACTATGCCAACACCCTCCAAATGATAGAGCTAGATACAATCACGTACCATGTAGGATTCATACCCACTACGTACCACATCGATAAGCCAAGCTTACGTGGATGAAGGGTCTAGGGCTTGAGGGGCTCAAACCGATGACCAACGTTCTGATACCATGTAGATTTTTTCATCACAACAAAAGCACGTACTAGTGGTGGAGAGGGATCTCATCATTGATATAGTTGCTACGCCAAGAAGGAAGAGGACTCAGGTTCTTTATGTGGCTTGTTCTCTTTCTTCTTTTGTTTTTGATCAAGATTCCCTGATTCTTTTTGTACCTTGGGTTCACTAGCAATCAATGCTT
This sequence comes from Cryptomeria japonica, assembly GCF_030272615.1. NCBI lineage: Eukaryota > Viridiplantae > Streptophyta > Pinopsida > Cupressales > Cupressaceae > Cryptomeria > Cryptomeria japonica. The sequence continues at coordinate 918,349,618 of NC_081414.1, forward strand.
GTGATTTCAAATTCTTAATGATACCCATTTAAATTAGCTTTGCTTCCTCTTGGATTACAAGATCTGAAAATGCATCAAAAGTGGGTTGAACATATGTAGTTCCCATAGAAACTCTGTTGGTATGAAAGCCAAAAACAAACACAGAATACTTAGGTCAAAGTTTGATAACACATTCAGAATCAATTGTAAATCCTCCTTAGTAATCTTGCAATCCGTTAATTGCATTCTTAGTTGATTTATCTTGGAGATATTGTCTCGGATCTTGTTAAAAAATTTTGGATCAAGATTCATTAGATCATTATCAATCTGATAACTCCTAATCTTGTCCAGTTTTACCATACAAATTTTCAACAATATCCCAAGCCTCCTTAAGTGTCTTGCACGATTCAAGATGAAATTGTAAATCAAAAGAGACTAGTAAACAAATGTAACCAAGATCTCTCTCACGATTGATCTCCCATGCTTGAAGAGCAATAGTATCAGTAGGTGCAAGAATAGTTTCTTTGACATAGCCAATGCAACCTTTTTCCCTAGATAATTCCATGCTGATTTTTTCCATGTTTCATAATTATATGGAGTTAACAGTTCAATTTGAATTTTCCCCATTTTACTATCACATAACAAAAGAAAACAACACAATATCACCCCCCCAAATTCACTAAATCAAATGATCTCCCCAAGAAAAAAATGATGGTGGCACTTTATAAATCAATGTGTTTACAATTTTGGAGTTTTTCCAGTGTTTTACAATGTCCAAATGTGGACCCAAATATTGAAAGTACTATAGAATGTCATAATTACAACCTCAAAATAGCACAAATGGATAGTGCTAAAAAAAATCAACTTTCAAAAAAAGAAGCACCTCGATCTGAGGTCATATGCGAAAGTTATGTCCGTTTGAAGTTGGAAAAATGAGGACTGTCCTTCAGATTTGATGAAAAAACTTGATTTCTAGAAAATTCATCACTTGAGGAAAAATAGGTTCCACCACTGTGGATATTTTACATTGGGGGACTGCATGGTCTCTCTACTTCTACTCTCTTAGGGAGGAGTTTTGTCCTACGGTTTTTCTCTTTCTCATTTTTCGAGAGGTTTCATTATTGTACATGGGTACTTAACATGACCTTGTAGCCGAGACCCATATTTGCATCTTTGTATCTTTTCACCCACCTAAGCTATGTTTAAGGGGGGGTGTTAGTGTAGGTTTTTATATTTATTTTTTTTCCAAAAAAACTTTTTCCTTTTTTTTTTTTTAAATTTTTTTTTCAATAAAACAAATTTTGAAAGTTTATTAAAAAATAAAATTTTCACAATAAATTATTTTATAAACAAGTTTATTATATAAAAAATTGCCTTTATTTTTAAAATAAAGATGTATATATTTTTTTGAGGGCAATTTTTTTTTTGAAATCTGTACTGTACTACGTGCAAGGGCCAATTTTTGCTTGGAATATGACTTTCAACCAAATATGGAGTATCTTATATCAAAATTCATCTATTCAGCCTTCTCAACTCAATCGTGATGTCCTTTTTGGCTAAAAATGCACCAACAAAAACTCACTGCTTAATTTCTCCCAAATTTGAGAAGGGGCTTGCAGATCTGGAAGCTTTGATACCATGTCAAAGTCAATGATGGATTCAATCTCCTAGGATCACCTGCAAAACCAAGATCGACCTTCTACATGAGAGCAACATAAATGATGAAATGTTAAAATATGGTGCAATAACAAAATGATGATATTATCACACTCCAAAAGATACAATATGAATCAATGCTCCCTTGTACTGACCGAGCTGATATGAACTCATTTGAGTTATCTTTGAAATAGCTAATAAGGGAGAGGTGAGTGTTGATTATATAGAAAAATGTGGGCACATAACTCCCAAAGAACCAAATTAGGTTTGAGTTGTGCCTACTTGGAAAATGCCAAACATGTGGCAAACCAACTCAGGTAGGGACAAACAAATGGTAATGGGGAGGTGGCAAATGAGTCCAAAAGAGGGTGTAACATTAAACCACCCAAATGTGGGTGTGAATGACACATGCAAAGGTAGGACTATTCCATGTGTCCTCATTTAAACCATCCTAATATAACCTAAGTATGCTTAATAATGTGTAGGAAAAATAAATATAAAAAACCTACACTAACACCAATGGCCTATAAATATCAACGCTCCCTTGTACTGACCAAGCTGATATGAACTCATTTGAGTTAGCTCTGAATTAGCTCATAAGGGAGAGGTGAGTGTTGATTATATAGCAAAATGTGGGCACATAACTCCCAAAGAACCAAATTAGGTGGGAGTTGTGCCTACTTGGAAAATGCCAAACATGTGGCAAACCAAATCAGGTAGGGACAAACAAATGGTTATGGGGAGGTGGCAAATGAGTCCAAAAGAGGGTGTGACATTCAACTACCCAAATGTGGTTGTGAATGACACATGCAAAGGTAGGACTATGCCATGTGTCCTCAAATAAACCATCCTAATATAAGCTAAGTATGCTTAATAATGTGTAGGAAAAATAAATATAAAAAAACTACACTAACACCAATGGCCTATAAGTGAAGCCAGTTTTATGCCTTGCCCTGAACCATTTCAACTAATTCACATTTGTCGAGAAATTACTTCCGGACCAGCCTAAGATCCACAACCTTTTTGGAATTTCCAGGAAGTACTTTTCTCTTGTTAATGGTAATCTAGTCACCTCTGCAATTGTTTCAACTGTTACCAAAAATGTCAAGCCCCAAATAGATGTTTGATTCCATTGGAAACTCAATGCAAACTCTCGAGCAACCCTTTTATCATACCCCCAAAATTTATTGAAGTAGGCATCCCATTGTGCCTGCTTAAAGGCCTTATAAGCCTTCATGTTCTTATTAGCCAACAATTCTTCCATGGAAGTGGGTTTATAGCGGGAATGATGATCTCTTGCCATGATTGTACTAGGAAGTTTCCATAGTAGCAAATAGGAACAAAACCACTAATAGAGATAATATGTTTATGGAAAATGGTTATTTTGAAATTGTAAAATTAATGAATAGGTAAAAAACAAATGGTTTGAGAAAGGTAAAATTATGGCAAAGTAATAGGCAAGTAGATTGAAATGATGGATAAGAGATAATTTATTGTGGAGTACGATGAAGCTAAGGCATTTAGGTTGTGAATCAAGTGGTCATAACAAATTGACAAGGTAAAATGCAACAAAGTTTCCCTCCCAATTAAGTGATGACCCATACATAGGTAGGTCACAATTTGTCAAAATAAATAAATATACATAATGTAAAATAAAATTAAAACATAGGAGATACCAAATACTATAAAAAAACATGGAGCATGACAAGTGGAGATGGAATAAAAAACCAAGCACATGAAATCCAATGAAGCACAAGTACAAAAGGACGAGATCTCCTTACATTCGGTGGCACATACAGGGTAGAGAGATTAACATGACACAAAAAGGTGCTCATCATAAAATGATAGTTGCGAGGGCAGCCAAATCATCTATTTGTCAAATTTTCCATCATGAAAGGAACAATACTGACCACTGAGCAATAATACTATAGTATGCCTACAATTGGAATAGTAGGTCGTTGTTGATGTGGAACAGAGTGGCAATTATTGAAAGATCACGGTGATATGAAAGCACATATAGCAATCCAATGGAGAAATATAGCATGCTAATATAGGATAGTGTGAATAGGATAAATGATGTCACCCGATCAAAATCCCAAAAGAGCAACAAATGAATAGTTGTTATGATTAATCTAAAAAACAGGTTTTAAGGACTCGAAACCTTTAACATAAGAGCAAAGATAGTTCAGCGGAGAACAACAAGACCAACAATAAGACAACATACATAAGGCTGGCAAGAAGGCCAAATGAATAGTTGTTGATGTGGATTCTAACATCTATTAGAGAAGGGTCACAACAATATAGACAAACAATGATAGTTAACTCATTTTGTCAAGGAGATGGAAGGAAAGTTCTTGTCACAAAACAGGGGTAAAATATGTAGAAGTTGATGATTTTAACCTCATAAGCCAAGAATAATTTGCAAGCATACCACCCATCACAAAGAAAGATCAAGCAAGGATAATTTTCTTAACAAAAACTTGAGAATTTTGTATTGGTTGCATAAAAAGATTTGATTACAATGAATGAATGAATTCTTATAAAAGGATGAATGAAACCCTAGATGAAAACCCTAATGTAAGATTAAATTAGCTAGCACTAAGTGTCACAATCATAATGAATAAGATAACTTAAGCTATTATTATTATTATTATTTTGCTTTGTAATGGGCCAAAGCTGAAACACTTTTGACTGGAGCTATGAACTAGCGAGACCATATTTTTGAGGGGCCTCATCCTCATAGTTGTTCAACAATAGCACCCTTATATCTCCTTGTGTCGTCCTGTCTTCCATGCCTAGGCATAGCCTTATCTCCCCATTACCGATGTGTGAGACACATGGAACTCGATCAAACTCAAACCCAAGACTTCCCATGTAGGAGGCTTGCAGCTAACCGTTGCACTGTGCGGTCATCCCTCAACTTAAGCTATTATTAGCCTAGTTTAATAAAAGAAAAAAACACCTAGGTTTAGCTTAAGTGAATAAAATAATTAAAGGACCTAATTAATTAAATAATTAGATAAATATCTCAATTACTCCAACACTCCCCCTTAAGATTAACTTAGAGAGTAGCTAAAAAGCTAATAATGAATGCAAAATTCAAGCATGAATGCATGGATGGGTCCTAGAAATAAGGCTTGTTTAGGTACCCATGTATAAACTAATGCAACTCTCACAAATGGAGAAAAGGATAAAAAACCAATGAAAGAAAACTCCTCTCCAAAAGAGAGAGAGAAAAAAAAGGAGTACATGTGACTAAGCATGAAGGACTCAAGATGTCCCTTGTGCCCCCCCCCCCCCCCCCCAAAGTACTAAATTAGTCACATAAGTATAATCAATATCCCCCCCTAGGAGAGAAAATAAGAGACTATGTATCCCCCCCATAAGAGAGAAAATCCAATGCCAAAGATGAAGGCTTGACGATGAATGTTGATGATGATCCAAGAGTGGCAAACCATGTTCCTCCCCTTGGAAAGAAACAAATCCAATGACCAAGGTAAAATAAACTCCATGAAAGGAGGTGGAAGGAATAGTATCAATGTTATAATTCATGAAGTGTGAATCCCACAAGTCTAGTTATCTTTTGCAAGAATGCCTATCACACATACAAAGAAAATTGAACAACAAAATAATTGAAGATAATAACAATGAATTTGATTGAATTGCTTGAGTTACAATGAAGGATGTGACATCCTTATAAATAAATCTAACTCTAAAGATAGAAACCCTAAATGGTGGAGTTTACAAGATAGGCTCAGAGTTGAAACAAAATGCATGAATTAGTCATGTATGCACAAATAGCATAATAGACTAATTAAATGCATGAAACTCTCGAAATCTAAACATAGTTTTCTTTTTCTAGTTTGCATTATGCATGGAGATAAATATTAATTAGTTCCCTAATTAATTAACTAACTAAATAATAAATGCCAATAATAAATTACTAATTAAGGCATCAATTATTTAGTGAATTGAAGCCTGATGAGGTACCCATGAACAAACATGCAAGTTTCTCAAAAATGGAGCAAAGGAGAAACCCAGTGGGAACAAAAATCCTCTCCAAAAGAGAAACAAAAGATGATCATAATCAAGAAGACTTGAATCTGCATGATTGCCTTCAATTAAACTACTCAAAGTTGAATCGCATGACAAACACAAGCAAAACATATCGAACCTGAAGATACAAATGACACAAGTACCAATAGTATTAAGAACTGATCAATTGAAAAAATGGAAGGTCGCCTCCAGAAATAGGAATGCAAGAGTGTCCATATGGTAAGTTTTCCATCTCATTCAAATGCATGGGTAACTAGCCATTGCATCTTCCTAGTACATAGGAACAAATCCATAAGTTTTCTATCTCACCAAGATGCATGGGTTACCAGCCGCTGCATCTTCCTAGTACATAGGAACAAATACTGAATACATAGCTCACTCCAATGAAACCAATGAAGCATTAGCACCAATAGTACTAGAACCCCCCCCCCCCCCCCCCGCCCCCATAATATTGACAAGGGAGATGTATGAAGGTACATTGAATCTGAATGATTTTCTCCATGATGCTAGAAAAAGTGCAAATCTAAGACAAGAAAGGTGGAGCTCGGATTATAGGAAGGCATAATAGGACTAGAAAAAGCATTGTTGACTTCAGAGAGAAGAGATAGAAATATTGTAAAAAATATACAAAAATGGATCTGAGATATGGATAGAGCTTTGAATCAGCTTTCCGGTAATATCTTGTTTGGGAAAAATGAAGTCCAGATGCACAAGATATGCCCTTGGGAGTGCAAACAACAACTTCTGACTTCAACTGGCAAAAAGATTGCAAAATGAAAAAAAAAACTAGAAAAAATACCTCCACCTCTGGATTGGGCTCGGAAAGATCTTTCCAATGATATATGGTTTTCATGATTTCGTCTTCATATGCTCAAGTTAGAGTGAAAAAACCAACCTCTTATCAAAAAACATTGGAGAATTTTTTTTGCCCCCCTAGTGGCTAGGTGGTGGCTCCCTGGCTGAGTAGCTCGGTGGAGGTGGTGGAGGAGCAATTCTATTGGTGGTAGTGGAGTGTAGGTAGGGTTGTAGGTGGTGAAGGTTTCATAACTGCTCGTGGGCAGAGCACTGGTCGACAGTTTGTGTGTTTGTTGGCGGCTTGCTCCTACAACTGTTGTAGTAACCGTCGGTCTGTGATGACTACTGCAGTGATTGCCTGGGGCTGCGGGACCTCAAGCGGTTACAAAGGTAGTTTAATAATCTCTTCAGCTTGGCAAGCCATTAAACTGCCAATTTTTTTTATTTTTTTATTTTTAAAATTTTGATGAAAAAATTGTATTATACGACCTGTACAACCGAGAAGGGAGCATAATTGAGCCCCAGATGACCACGTCACCAAAACTAGGCAAATTATATATCAAAATTCATTTGAAAGGCCTTCTAAAACCAATGGAAAGGTTCATTTGGTCCCAAAACTCTCCAAATTTTTGGGTACACTCTGGAATAGAGAAAGCCCTAGAACTTTGAACCCTTGCAAAATGGACTCTGTGTATCTGATTTTAGCGAAACAAAAGGCGAACTTGACTTTCTCGAGCCTTATAGAATTGATGGCATGCTCCAAATTAACCCAATATGAATTATTTGTTGTGTATGCAAATAATCTAAAAAAAAGCGAACATGAATCTTTTGATCTGGAGCTCTGATACCATGTTAGAATTCATGAAGTGCGAATCCCACAAGCCCAATTATCTTCTGCAAGAATGTCTATCACACATACAGAGAAAATTGAATTGCAAAATAATTGAAGAAAATAACAATGAAATTGAATGAATTGCTTCAGTTACAATGAAGGATATGTCATCCTTATAAATAAATCTAACTCTAAAGATAGAAACCCTAAATGGTGGAGTTTACAAGATAGATTGAGAGTTGAAACAGAATGCATGAATTAGTCATGTATGCACAAATAGCATAATAGACTAATTAAATGCATGAAATTCTCAAAATCTAAACATAGTTTACTTTTCCTAGTTTGCATTATGCATGGAGATAAATATTAATTAATTATCCTTAATTAATTAATTAACTAAATAATAAATACCAATAATTAATTACTAGCTAAGGCATCGATTATTTAGTGAATCAATGCAATTAAGTGAATAATTAATGTATGAATTATTTACCCCAACACCCTATGAATGCATAACTGGGGAGACATGCACGAAAGATATGGGAAAAAAACATGCAAATATGAATGCAAGATGGGTCTCGACATAAAGCTTGATGAGGTACCCATGAACAAACATGCAAGTTTCTTAGAAATGGAGCAAAGGAGAAAACCCAGTGGGAACAAAGCTCCTCTCCAAAAGAGAAACAAAAGATGATCATGATCAAGAAGACTTGAATTTACATGAGTGCCTTCAATGACACTATTCGAATCTGAATCAGATGGAAAACACAAGAAAAACATCTAGAACCTGAAGATATAGATGGCACAAGTACCAATAGTCTTAAGAACTGATCAAGTGAAAAAATGGAAGGTCGCCTCTAGAAATAGGAATGCAAGAGTGTCCATATATTAAGTGTTTCATCTCATTGAAATGCATGGGTAACCAGCCGCTGCATCTGCCTAGTACATAGGAACACATACGTAAGTGTTCCATCTCACTGAGATGCATGGGTTACCAACCGCTACATCTTCCTAGTAAATAAGAACAAATACTAAATACATCTATGCTCACTCCAACAAAACCAAGGAAGAATTAGCACCAACAATACTAGAACCCAGCCCCCCACCCCCCTCCCCCCCAAATAATGTTGATAAGGGAGAGGTATGGTAGGTACACTGAATCTGAATGATTTTCTCCATGATGCTAGAAAAAGTACATATCCGAGACAAGAAAGGTGGAGCTCAAATCATAGGAAGGCATAATAGGACCAAAAAAAAAATTGTTGACTTCAGAGAGAAGAGACAGAAATATGGTAAACAATATCTGCAAAAATAGACTTGAGATATGGATAGAGCTCTGAATCACCTTTCTGGCAATATCTCATTTGTGAAAAACGGAGTTCGAATGCACAAGATATGCCCCTGGGGGTGCACACAACAACTTTTGACTTCAATTGGAAAAAAAGCCTGCAAAATGAAAAAAAAACTAGAAAAAATACCTCCACCTCTGGATTAGGCTCGAAAAGAGATTTCCAATGATATATGGTTTTCATGATTTCACCTTCATATGCTCAAGTTAGAGTGAAAAGACCACCCCCCGTCAAAAAACCTTGGAGAAAAAAAATTCCCCTCCCTTGGTGGCTGGGTGGTGGCTCCCTTGCTGAGCATCTCGACTAAGGTGACAGAGGAGCGACACTATTGGTGGTGAAGGAGCAAAGGCAGGGTTGCAGGTGGTGATGGTTTCCTAACTGCTGGTGGGTGGAGCACTAGCCAACGGTTTGTGTGGCTATTTGTGACTTGCTCCTGCAGCCGCTGTGGTAACCACCGACGATGGTGTCACCGTCGATCTGTGATGACCATTGTGGTGATCGCTTGGCGTTGCAAGACCGCAAGTAATTACACAGGTAGTTTAATAACCGCTTAGGCCTGGAAAGCCGTTAAACTGCCAAATAAAAAAAAAATGAAAAAATCGTATTGTACAACCTATACGATCGAGAAGGGAGCATAATTGAGCCCCAGATGCTCACGTCACCAAAAATAGGCAAATTATATATCAAAATTCATTTGAAAGGCCTTCTAAAACCAATGACAAGGTATGTTTGGGCCCAAAACACTATGAATTTTCGGCTACCCTCTGGAATAGATAAAGCCCTAGAACTTCAAACCCTTGTAAAATGGACTCCGTGTATTTGATTTTAGCGAAACAAAATGTGACTTTGACTTTCTTGAGCCTTATGGAATTGATGGTGTGCTCCAAATTAACCCAAGATGAATTATTTGTTGTGTATGCAAATAATCTAAAAAAAAAGCAAACGAGAATCTTCAGATCTGGAGCTGTGATACCATGTTAGAATTCATGAAGTGTGAATCCCACAAGCCCAGTTATCTTCTACAATAATGTTTGTCACACATACAAAGAAAATTGAACAACAAAATAATTGAAGACAATAACATTGAAATTGATTGAATTGCTTGAGTTACAATGAAGGATATGCCATCCTTATAAAGAAATCTAACTCTAAAGATAGAAACCCTAAATGGTGGAGTTTACAAGATAGACTGAGAGTTGAAACATAATGCATGAATCAATCATGTATGCACAAATAGCATAATAGACTAATTAAATGAATGAAACTCTTGAAATCTAAACATAGTTTACTTTTCCTAGTTTGCATTATGCATGAAGATAAATATTAATTAATTGTTGGTAAACAGATTGGTCTTTCCTTATTTATTTAAGCTTGCATATTTTGACTCACGTAAAGAAAGACAAATTCTTTACCGATCAGTTGGAAAATCATTATATTTGATTAACCTCTGAATTTAGGTACAACTCCCTCTAATAAATATTCAATCAGCTCCAAATTACATACAATCAATAGGATGCTTTTCACCAGAAAGCACTAAAAGGTAATTGCATTCACCAGTCAATACAAAATGAGTGCAAGCACTGATTTATATATAACTCTTTATATAAAGCCAATAGACTTCACGCATACACAAAAAACATGAAAAAGCCTTTAAAGATGAAATTCGCTAATAATTTCTGTACACATAGAAAGTATAACAGTTCCTTCCTTGAAACAAATTTTCATAGAAATCAAATTCCAAAATAACAAACGCACAGATTTGAAATCAAAGAGAACTGTTAATGAGATTTTCATTCATTGATGAACATCTACCTTCTGCATACACAACATCTATAGCTAATTTAAAAGATAGTCTTTCCAAAAACTTAGTGAACCCTTTCTCAGTCATTACAAAACATATATATAGGTCGCCAGACCAATAGTTTTTAACCAAAGTAAAATTAACTCGAAAGAGTTAATAGAAAACAACCCTAACTGCATAACCAAAACTAAGAAAATGACTAGACTCGCTGGCGAACAACTGCCAGCAATGCTAGTCATGCCGTGTGCTCAGTCCTGGTGTGATCACTCAGGTTGGTGTTTTGGACAGACACCATCACCGCCTTCGCCGCACTCCACTCTCGATGCACCTTTGAAAATTCTTGAATTACGGTTACGTGTGGCAAACTGATGTGAATTACTCTCTGCTTCCAGAGCTCCTTCTTTCTCTTCACCATCTGCACTTTGTCTCTGTGAGAATCTAGGTGATCAAGACAAACCATGAGCATCGACTCCACTTTGGAAATCCTCGTGAAATCATCCATAACCAAGGATTTCTCCACTTTAATTTATTTAATGTGACTGCTAAATTGGTTAATCATCTTTGTGGTATCTTCCAGGGTTTCGTTATCTTCCTTAAGCAATTGAACATCCACACACTGCAGATCCTTCTGCATGGTCACCCTTAGAACTGTTAATTTGCCACGCAGACTGGTCGATTCATTATGGCCCTATTCAATAATCTGGTTGCACCATTCAATACTCTCTTTACAAATAAAGATTACATCCTCATTTAACCCTGGCACCTGATTTTTTGCAAGAAAATTCATCAGACCATAATGTTGAATATCACGCATCTTTTTTGAAATCATCGCCCATTTAGTTTTCTCTTTCTGCCATGAGATTAAGTCGGAGTCCAATGCCTTGGTGACTTCATTTTCATCTTTGAAGATATGGACTAAATGAATTATGTAATTGGTCGCTTGATGCATGATCGAGGTGAACAATTCTGAGAAGACCTCGGCAATCATCCTGTTTCGTTGAATCTCATTAAAGAATTTCTGATTACCAGGTGATTTTAGGCTAAATGGTCCTGAACTTTGAGACAACGGTAATGGGCTGTTCTGTAGAGCATGAATACTGAGCCATTTGCATTAAATTTTTCTTTAACTCAGCCTTGTCTCTTTCGTCTTTCCAAGTACGAGAGATAATTCATTTAGTCAAAGTCTCCAGATGTTTCACATCGACAGCTCTGGTTTCGACCCCCAAATCAACTCGTTCAATAGCATAGTCCACTTCTGAAGTAAAAACAACATTTTGTCAAATGCGGGTTTGGCAATGTCTGTGGTCCAATGCTTCGTGCTTTCATCAAAATCAATCATGGCCTCCATTTTTAACTTTTTGGGCTTTGTAGACTTTCCCAGACATTTACTCACAACATCCTCCATTGATACTGAAATTGGAACCACGTTCCTTTTCCTGGTGATTGAATCACTTAACCACTTGGGTGCCAGAGTCAGTTCCTTAGATGACATGGGTGGAAATCCTACTGAGGGTGGCAATGTGGCACTGTCTGCATGAGATTGGATATCAAGCGTCGCTGAATCTTGGAAAGTAGTGTCTACGTCGGTTGAAACTTTGTCTGCATTAGAAACAGGGGATGCCATATCACACAGTGCTTCCTCTGCGTCTAGATCAAGAATGAGATGGGGAGCCGGTAGCTGAAAACTCTTCTTGGACCTTGACCTGGTAATTCGACCACCAGTAGCAAGCCCAACCTCGGTGTCAAGTTTCTCTTCTTTAATCCTTGCCTGCCTTTTTCCTGCAATAGAAACGGGAATATTAGTTAAAATAGAAGTTTTGCTTGCAGTATTCCTCTTCCCCCTTTTGCTTCTTGAACTGGTTGCCCTTGCCAGCTAAAATCAGCAACTCCTATGCCAATTTTTTGTCTTGCGAATTACGTTGAAGGTGCGCGTCTGAATACTGTCTTCTAGCTTTTTACTCCAATCCACCTCTGGAAGAGGCTCATTATCCACCCGCTTTAGAAACTCAGAGTCAAGTATATCCTCATCATTAGTGGTAACACCCAAAGTGTCCATTGACAATTTCATGTCATGGATTTATTTCAAGGTTACCCTGGACCAACTCCTCTTCCTCACTTCAAATTCATCTGAGTAGCCTTCCCAATAATCTTCCAACTAAGACACATGCTGATCAAGCACCATCTTCTTTAATTATTGGGAGATAAAACCTTTGCTATCAAAATTATCCCTTTTTACAAAGGTCTTCAAATGTAATCCCTTAAATTTTAGCTCGAGATTCAACGCATCAGAGACAAACCTACAACTGTAATGACCTAAATCAATGGAAAAAATTCCACTTGTGTCTGAGTCCTCACCATAATCCCTTGCAACATAGGCAAGCTTCCTGGAAACTTCGATCAAAATACAGGAGCCTGAAACATACCTGGGTAGCCTAAAGGGTTCACCTTTAAATCCTCCAACCCTTAGGTAAGTGAAGTGACTAAACTGTGTAAAGAAACTGCTATAAATGTTAACAAGTTCAATGGCTTCTGCAGACATCCTCCAATGCAAGTTACCTTGTAATTCAAAGGTCAACCTCCTAGCGAAAATATCATTCTAGCGTAGATAGTCATTTATATGCCCTTTCAAAGTCAAATTAGGATGATACTCATAAATCTTTATGCCTTGAACCCATTTTGCATGGGACAGTCTAGACCATTCTCTCACACAAGCAAGCATATATAGCAGGTACGAAGACATATGGAAGTTCACTATCCCAGGGTAATTACTCAAACCTTCATGCAACCTTTCCGCTATAACAGTTCTCCAGTCAATGAATCAATTCTTATCTAGAGTGACCTGGATGAAGAAATACATCCAGTCCTCCCAATGAAAGGAGTGGGAATTACCCTTTACTCGGCTCAACAATATTACCAAGTCCCGGATTGCAGGAATTAAATGTTCACGGGTTAAAGGTATCGGTAGCCTTGAACCCCCTTTTTGGAATTTCAGAAGCCAATTCCACGCAATAACAATTCTGTAATACTGCTTTTTCTTGGAGAAAATTCCATAGGATTTTCCAATCGTCCAATCTTCATAAGGTTCCTAGTGTGGGATACCCATAGCTGCCATTACTGTCTATCTATCTAAGGATAACAAAAGCTCACCATTGTTCTTCCTTATGCATCTATTACCCTTGTCATAGTGATTCATACATTCTAAAACTAATTCAGGGCAAGGGGCAGCTGTAGGAAATGCGACTGCTTCTAATAACCCACTCTGTACAACATCTCTCCTCATAGGATTTGTGTCTGGATTCCAGACTCTTTCTAGAAAATCTTCTAAATCCAGTTGGACTAATGCTGTTGACTCTAGTAAGGTGCTTACAAGGGAAGATGAGCTCACTAATTTGGGCAAAATAGGTCTCATAGCTTGTGATTTTCTCAAATCAACCTAGGTAAGGAAGGAAAGTGGAAACGAAAACAAACAGCTAACAGAATACCCCGATCTTTTAAAACAAACTGCAACAATTTAGAAAGTTGTTTAACATACCTTCCTCTGTCTTCTGAAAACCCCTATCGCAGTCTATTTCTCCCGCTCCAAAAACTCCTCCTCAAAATCTTCTCAAGAAAATAATAATATCGATGTGACATCTACTTAGTTTTAAAGTCGAGAAAATCTTACCCATCATTACCACAAACTGTCTCCCTTACTCTTCGTTCGTGTGGCCTTACTCTGAAATGATTGTATCGAAACATGCCTTAAATGCTAGATCACTTCACTTCTGACACTACGGATCCTCACACACACTTGCTATAAATGACAGATTTCAAATCATTAGAGAAAGAATATCCCTCTCTTTTGCGGCCGTTAATCATCTCTTGAAATTCGCACCATCACCTCACGCCAAGTCACATGTCTTCCGAGAAACCAATACACGAACTCTTAACATTGAAAAATAATCATAACACAAAATTAACATGACAAATCATGAACTTTGAACTTTGAACCAAAAAAAAGGTTCAAGTTCAAGGTTCAAAGAATGTAAAATGCCGACAAGGACTTGCGAAAAATTAAAACCGCGCGAAAGGGAAAAACATTCAAAACAACGCTCGTTGAACTTTGAACCTTGAACCAAAAAGGTTCAAGTTCAAGGTTCAAGTTCAACACAACAAAATTTAACAATGGACAAGTTATACGGGGAAAATTAAGCAAATGACTTAACCAACAGATTAGAAGGGCATTACTCCGAGCAAGGACATATATGAAATGGAAATTTTATATGGGCCTAACAGCGGCTCTGCATGGGGATTGGGACTTTAAAGTACCAAGCAATGAACCTCAAAAATATCTGGTTTTGCAAAATGACTAATCCAAGGTTCGACTCACAACAAAAACGACACACCTAAACTAACACAACAAAAGAAAGTATGTACAAACCGACAGGGGATGCTTGTTTACAATTGATACAGTTTTAATTCCTACCCATTATAGGACAGGGGTAGTTCAAAACCATCCTGGTAAGAAAGTTTAAAAGAGTTGGGGCCCTTTTCTTCATGAATCACATAAGGTCCCTTCCACAACGACTCAAACTTGCCATGAGCACCTTTTGGCTCTCTCCTTTTATCCCACAATAATACCAGATCACCTTTCATGAATTTCTTGGGCCTTGCTTTTTGATCAAAAATCCTTTTAACCTTCATCTGATGCTTTGTAATCCTATCAACCAACTTTTCTCTTTCTTCTTCGATCCTAGTTAGGTACATAATTCTTTTTTCAAGAGAGCTCTGGAAAAATGCATCTTCAATCACTGTCTGTAACCTAGAAACTGCTAACTGTAAAGGAAGAGAGAGTTATGCGCCAATGCCATATACTAGCTCAAATGGTGACATCCCTATGGCTCGTTTTGGTGAGGTTCGATCTGCCCATAGTGCTTCATGCAACCTCTTGTGCCAATCCCTAAAATTTTCACTAACCAACTTTCTCATGATGTTGATCAAATTCTTGTTACTTGATTCTGCTTGACTGTTACCCTGCGGATAATAATTAGAAGCGTGTGCCAAGGAAATCCCATGCTCATAACAAAATAGACTTAACTCAGATGAAGAGAAATTTGAGGCATTATCTGTAACTATTTTCTGAGGGACTCCGAACCTAACAAGAATATTATTCTTAAGGAACATGCACACAATCTCTGAAGTGGTTTTTTTAACAGGGATAGCTTCCACCCAGTTAGTGAAATAATCCGTTGCTATTAATATGTGAGTATTCCCTGCACTGGAAATGGGGTTCAAAGGACCAATGAAATCTAATCCCCACTGTTTAAAAGGTTCTTCAATTACCACAGGTCTCAAGGGTAAGGCGGCCAACTGAGGTTTACCTGTAAACAACTTGCACTTCTCACACCTCGACACCTAGGCGTATGCATCCCTAAACATCCCCGGCCAATAATATAAATTCCTCAGGATTTTGTATGCAGTAACCGTAGAAGAGAAATGACCCCTGCATGAAGAGAAATGACCCCTGCATGCCTCATTATGAAAGTTTTCAATAGAGCCTCTTGGTGCGGTTTATCGACACATCGGAGGAAAGTACCATCTAAGCCTTTCTTATACAATAGGTTATTCGAGATGATGTACTTCGCAACTTTCAACCTCAGATTTATTTTTTCCCTAGGAGAAAGATAATCTGGATAGTCTCCATACGTAAGATAATATGCAACATTGGTGAACCAAGAATCCTGATGGCCGACGAACAGGGTTAAAGGTAGACTGTCCTCTTCTTTAAACTCATTCTCTGCTATCAATTTACAAAGGCCCTGTCCTCTAACTAGTTTAGTGGGCTTAATGTCCAAATTGAATTCTTGAATCTTGGAGACCCAAGATGCTCTATTATTGATGCCGGCATCCTGTTGAGTCAAGACAACTTTTACTGCAGAATTGGGAACAAAAGTAGTTGCATGTGAATGAAGAATGTAATACCTGAATTGCTTCATAGCTTTTACCAGCGCATAAGCCTGCTTCTCTATCTGTGAGTATTTTAACTCATGCTTCTTCAAGGGGATACTCATGAAAGAAATTGGCACCTCTTCATTATCCTCACCCTTTTGTACCAAAATCCCAGACATGGTATGCTCAGATGCATAACAATAAATAATAAAGTCCTTATTAAAGTCTGGATTAACTAAATTAGGTGCATGTGCGATGGCCCTTTTAATCTTTTCAAAAGCTTTCTTGCCTGCTTCATTCCATCTAAAGGCTACCTTTTCACTCATCATATTTACAATGTATACAGTAGTTTCAGCAAAATCAGGAATAAAATGCCTTAAGAAGTTCACTTGTCCAAAGAAGGACCTTACTCCATTTCTATTCAAGGGGAGACTGAGCTACTGTATCACTTTTACCCTCTGTGGATCAACCTTTACCCCCTCCTGTGAGACGATATGCCCCAGAAGTTTTCCTTTTGTGACACCAAAAACTGACTTTTTAGGATTCAACAATACCCCATGCTCCCTACATCTCACCAGAACTTTTCTCAAATCTCGTACATGATGCTTCCTTCTCTCCACATCAGAACATCATTTTCTCAAATTAACAAATTTAGGATCCTCATTGGTACCAATGTTAATTTGCTCATACTCACCAGAACTTTGAATTACAGGAGGTTCCCTATCCTTTTTCTTAACATATCCATCTTTCCTGTCGAAAAGGTGTTCAAGAGAAACTAAACCCTTAGGGATTTTATTTCCTTTTAGCTACAACATTCCATCATGCACTTCCTTCGGCGTATAGGGAGAAAACTCTTTACAAATCGCCTCTAACCCCTCATAAAACAAGGATGTAAAAATGTCAGCACATTGCAGAAAGATCTGAATCTGTTTATCATTTTCAAACACCTGCCAGGATTTAGAATTATCAGGCACACTAGGTCTATAAACCAACTCAACCCTGTAAGTGTCGGTCGTGAAATCCGGGTGTGGTACCAGTAAGGTTGCAGATACTGCCAAAGAATCAACTTTCGAGTTAAACTCCCTAGGAATGGCTTCAATCGAAAAAGCATCGAAGTCTTTGATCTCATCCCAAACACGATTCCTATAATGTCTCAGTCTCTCATTTTTGACCGCAAATAAACCCCTCACTCGCTTAACAATAAGTTCAGCATCACCTCTCACCCTCAACATTTTGATTTGCAATTTCCTCGCTTTAGCTAGACCTAATATCAGAGCCTCATATTCGGCCGTATTATTCATGTTTTGGAATTCCAATTTAAAAGAATAAGGAATGACCTTGCCCTGGGGAGGTATCAACACGACCCCAGCCCCTGATCCAGAAGATGAACAACTCCCATCAAATTCCATAAACTAGAGTTCCTCAGTTCTACTTGAATCCATTACCACACTGTCATTTTGAGGGTCAGTCGATATCATGTAATTACCAAAACCGCAATCTTGATACAAAATCTGGGCCTTTAGGTCATCTGAAGGAAAAACTGTGTATTTAGCTTTTGTTTCGGGGTGCAGAGTGACTCTCTGTTTTCCAACTGTGATCATTGCTTGAGACCAATCCATCTTAATTTCCCCTCCCGTGTATTTACAGAAAGTGCGGCTTAATAACATGCCATAACTTGTCGGGATGTCAGCCACTAGGATTGTCAATTAGATTCTCTTGGTAGGGTGTGCTACTAAAGTGACCTGTGCATCCTTAATTTGCCCTAATAAAGGAACCTTCTTGGAGTCCATTGAGTAACACTTGCCGAATGTCTTTGTTAGGGTTAAAACTAAGGCTTTTTCTACGGTTGAGGGCATGACATTGTCAGACACTCCCGAATCTATTATACAATTACTCAACTTATGCCCATTAATATATAAGGACACATAAAAAGGTTTTGGTTTATTTTCAAAATTGGGTTCCAACAAATCACCTTGTAGAGGAATAGTCTATGATAAGCTTCCAGGAATTACTAAGGCATGACTGACATTATTGTGTGCTCAAGAATCACTACTCACCGGTGTTTGGGTTTCACTTGCTAAGGCATGGGCATCATCCCCTTTGACAAATTCAACCAATCTATCTAGCTCCTTCGGGTTTAATTTCAAATACTCTACTAGAGAAATCTGAACACAAGATGTCTTGCAAAATTCAATGATATCAAAAGGGTTAGTAAAAGAATCAGAACTAGAAGAAGCAACGTCTTGAACAATTTTTGATATACCTCCATGACGGGTCAAAACTTCTTTCCCTTTCACAGTTCTATGAACCGGTGTTATCACATCTTGAGATTTCAAACTCTGTTGACTTCTTGTAAGAATTGCGTATGAAGAATCTTCCAAAGAAACCAACATGTTTCCTCCCCTTTTTGAGTCAGAGACATATTCCAAATAATGAAATTCAGAGTCGCCAGGCATACTTTGGGAACTTCCTTCATCAACTTCTAAGATTGTCTCTCCTTTATTGATCATTTGGGAAAAACGAACCATCTTTGGACACGAAGAACCATCATGTTCATCAGTTAAATGAAACACACAAGAGTTTGCCTTGGGGGGTGGTGCTTCAATAGCAAGTCTTTGTTGTACAGGGGGTAGTTGTAATTGTCTTCCTCCACCTCCTCCCTATTGATTAGGATATCTCCTAGGAATGTCTTGATATGGTTGTGAATAGGAAGTACTTGCTTTGGGGGCCTACCTCTTAAGGGCAATTACATCATTCATTAGCCGTTGGATAACAGATCTGAGGAAGTAGTGGGTTGGGCATTAGAAGTTTGCACTTCTCTTTTCCATTTGCCCGCAGTGATCAAATCATCCTCTAATTCAATTGTAAGAGTTTTAGCGGCATTCAAATCTGTGACCCTTTGCCTACGAATCAGGAAATTTATTTCAGAGGGCATAGAATTAATTAAAAAACATTTGAGATTATCATCTGAAGGTTTTTGGTTAACCAAAATCTTATGTAGGATCTTATCAAATCTCACTACGAAGTCCCTCATGGATTCAGGAAGTTCCTTTTTCAATTGGGATAACTGAGCTAGAAGGGAGTGTTCGTCTTCAGCTACCTTAAATCTAGCTTCAAATCTTGTCTTCAGGTCCTGCCAGTTTGTTATCACACTATTCGGTAGGTGATAAAACCAATCAGCCGCCACTCCTGTCAATGTTTGAATAAACAGCCTAATAGCCACATCTTCATGTTGAACTACTATTACTCCACAGGCTACACTGAAAGCGTTCAGGTGCTCATCTACAGTGACCATCCCATCTTCGCTAAATTTAGGCAAATGATCCCTAGCAGCTTTTGGTAAGGGGTTAAGGTTCAAACCTAAATTCAATGGGCCTACAACCGCCCCCCACAAGTTATTGGCTGCCATTGGGAGTATGATATTAAGAGGGGTAGGATTAAATGAAATTGGTAAGGCAACACCGTGCAGGACCAAAGCTTGGCAAACTGGAGATGCAGGTGATGATGGTAATGAGGATGGGGGTCTAATTCTTGCCCTTCATTGAGACGAGAAGGTAGGTTGGTAAGTTAAATTTTGTAGTTCTTCAAAGATGGGATCAAAAACACCCTCCCTTCTTTGGGATCTAGTAAATGGCCTGGAGTCCAGTGTGGAACAATCAGGGTAACAAATGTCTGGGGTTCTGTAATTGATTATCAGGGACGTGAATAAAGAAAACCCTAGGAACCACTACCCTTTCAAAAACTAACACAGGATGATCTGCTTGTCTTTCTATTTCGCTGAGAAGAGCACTTATTCTGTCATATTCTGCTTGACTTATTCTATGCCTCTAGGCTAGAGTATCCAGCTTAGAGGTAAGGTTACTTTGTTCTTCTTGTACCTAGTTTAAATTTGGTTGCAGAACAGGCAAAAACCCTTCAAGAGGCAATACCATTTATGAAGAACAAAGCATAACTGTAATGACAAACTTGTTTTAAAATCAATTGTTCTTTTTCTCCCCAGCAGAGTCACTAAAAATCTGTTGGTAAATAGATTGGTCTTTCCTTATTTATTTAAGCTTTCATATTTTGACTCACGTAAAGAAAGACAAATTCTTTACCAATCAGTTGGAAAATCATTATATTTGATTAACCTCTGATTTAGTTACAACTCCCTCTAATAAATATTCAATCAGCTCCAAATTACACACAATCAATAGGATGCTTTTCACCAGAAAGCACTAAAAGGTAATTGCATTCACTAGTCAATACAAAATGAGTGCAAGCACTGATTTATATATAACTCTTTATATAAAGCCAACAGACTTCACGTGTACACTAAAACAAAATGAAAAATCCTTTAAAGATGAAATTTCCTAATAATTTCTGCACACATAGAAAGTATAACGGTTCCTTCCTTGAAACAGATTTTCACAAAAATCAAATTCCAAAATAACAAACGCACAGATTTGAAATCAAAGAGAACTGTTAATGAGATTTTCATTCATTGATGAACATCTACCTTCTACATACACAACATCTATAGCTAATTTAAAAGATAGTCTTTTCATTAACTTAGTGAACCCTTTCAAAGTCATTACAAAACATATATATAGGTTTCCAGACCAATAGTTTTTAACCAAAGTAAAATTAACTCAAAAGAGTTAATAGAAAACAACCCTAACTGCGTAACTGAAACTAAAGAAAATGACCAAACTCGCTGGCAAACAACTACCAGTAGTGCTAGTCATGCCGTGTGCTCAGTCTCGGTGTGATCGCTCGGGTTAGTGTTTTGGACAGACACCATCACCGCCTTTGCTGCACTCCACTCTTGATGCACCTTGGAAAATTCTTGAATTACGATTACGTGTGGCAAACTGACGTGAATTACTCTCTGCTTCCAGAGCTCCTTCTTTCTCTTCATCATCTGCACTTTGTCTCTGTGAGAATCTAGGTGATCAAGACAAACTGTGAGCATCGACTCCACTTTGGAAATCCTCGTGAAATCATCCACAGCCAAGGATTTCTCCACTTTGATTTGTTTAATGTGACCGCTAAACTGGTTAATCATCTCTGTGGTATCTTCCAGGGTTTCGATATCTTCCTTAAGCAATTGAACATCCACGCAGTGCAGATCCTTCTGCATGGTCGCCCTTAGAGCTATTAATTCACCACACAGACTGGTCGATTCATTATGGCCTTGTTCTATAATTTGGTTGTGCCATTCAATACTCTCTTTACAAATAAACATTACATCCTCATTTAACCTTGACACTTGATTTTCTGCAAGAAAATTCATCAGACCATAACGGTGAATATCACGCATCTATTTTGAAATCACCACCCATTTAGTTTTCTCTCTCTGCCATGAGATTAAGTCGAAGTACAATGCCTTGGTGACTTCATTTGCATCTTTGAAGATCTAGACTAAATCCGTTATGTAATTGGTTGCTTGATGCATGATCAAGGTGAACCATTCTGAGAAGACCTTGACAATCATCTTGTTTCGTTGAACCTCATCAAAGAATTTCTGATTACCAGGTGATTTTGGGCTAAATGGTCCTGAAATTTGAGACAACGACAATGGGCTGTTCTGTAGAGCATGAATATATTGAGCCATTTGCATTAAATTTTGCTTTAACTCAGCCTTGTCTCTTTCGTCTTTCCAAGTATGAGAGATAATTCGTTTAGTCGAAGTCTCCAGATGTTTCACATCGACGGCTCTGGTTCTGACCCCCAAATCAACTCGTTCAATAGCATAGTCCGCTCTTGAAGCAAAAATAACATCTTTGTCGGACGCGGGTTTGGCAATGTCTGCGTTCCAATACTTCGTGCTTTCGTCAAAATCAATCATGACCTCCGTCTTTAACTTTTTGGGTTTTGTAGACTTCCCCAGACATTTACTCACAATATCCTCCATCGATACTGAAATTGGAACCACGTTCCTTTTTCTAGTGATTGAATCACTTAACCACTTGGGTGCCAGAGTTAGTTCCTTAGATGACATGGGTGGAAATCCTACTGAGGGTGGCAATGTGGCATTGTCTGCATGAGACTGGATATCAAGCATCCCTGAATCCTGGAAAGTAGTGTCTATGTCGGTTGAAACTTTGTCTGCATCAGAAATAGGGGATGCCATATCGCACAGTGCTTCCTCTACATCTAGATCAAGAATGAGATGGGGAACCGGTAGTTGAAAACTCTTCTTGGACCTTGACTTGGTAATTCAACCACAGGTAGCAAGCCCAACCTCGGTGTCAAGTTTCTCTTCTTTAATCCTTTCCTACCTTTTTCCTACAATAGAAACGGGAATATTAGTTAAAATAGAAGTTTTGCTTGTGGTATTCCTCTTCCCACTTTTGCTTCTTGAACTAGTTGCCCTTGCCAGCTAAAATCGGCAACTCCTAAGCCAATTTTTTGTCCTGCGAATTACGTTGAAGGTGCGCATCTGAATATTGTCTTCCATCTTTTAACTCCAATCCACCTCTGGAAGAGGCTCATTATGCACCCGCTTCAGAAACTCAGAGTCAAGTATATCCTCATCATTAGTGGTGACACCCGAAGTGTCCATTGACAATTTCATGTCGTGGATTTGTTTCAAGGTTACCCTGGACCAACTCCTCTTCCTCACTTCAAATTCATCCGAGCAGCCTTCCCAATAATCTTCCAACTAAGACACGTGCTGATCGGGCACCATCTTCTTTACATATTGGGAGATAAAACCTTTGCTATCAAAATTATCCCTTTTTACAAAGGTCTTCAAATGTAATCCCTTAAATTCTAGCTCGAGATTCAATGCATCAGAGACAGACCTACAACTGTAATGACCTAAATCAATGGAAAAAATTCCACTTGTGTCTGAGTCCTCACCATAATCCCTTGCAACATAGGCAAGCTGCCTGGAAAATTTGATCAAAATACAGGAGCCTGAAACATACCTGGGTAGCCTAAAGGGTTCACCTTTAAATCCTCCAACCCTTAGGTAAGTGAAGTGATTAAACTGTGTAAAGAAACTGCTATAAATGTTAACAAGTTTAATGGCTTCTGTAGACATCCTCCAATGCAAGTTACCTTGTAATTCAAAGGTCAACCTCCCAGCAAAAATATCATTCTAGCGTAGATAGTCATTTACATGCCCTTTCAAAGTCAAATTAGGACGATACTCATAAATCTTTATGCCTTGAACCCATTTTGCATGGGACAGTCTAGACCATTCTCTCACACAAGCAAGCATATATAGTAGGTACGAAGACATATGGAAGTTCACTATCCCAGGGTAATTACTCAAACCTTCATGCAACCTTTTCGCTATAACAGTTCTCCAGTCAATGAATCGATTCTTATCTAGAGTGACCTGGATGAAGAAATACATCCAGTCCTCCCAATGAAAGGAGTGGGAATTACCCTTTACTCGGCTCAACAATATTACCAAGTCCCGGATTGCAAGAATTAAATGTTCATGGGTTAAAGGTATCGGCAGCCTTGAACCCCCTTTCTGGAATTTTAGAAGCCAATTCCGTGCAATAACAGTTCTGTAATACTGCTTTTTTCGGAGAAAATTCCATAGGATTTTCCAATCGTCCAATCTTCATAAGGTTCCCGGTGTGGGATACCCATAGCTGCCATTATTGTCTGTCTATCTATGGATAACAAAAGCTCACCATTGTTCTTCCTTATGCATCTATTACCCTTGTCATAGTGATTCATACATTCTAAAACTAATTTAGGGCAAGGGGTAGCTGTAGGAAATGCGACCGCTTCTAATAACCCACTCTGTGCAACATCTCTCCTTATAGGATCTGTGTCTGGATTCTAGACTCTTTCTAGAAAATCATCTAAATCCATTTGGACTAATGCTGTATGACTCCGGTAAGGTGCTTACAAGGGAAGACGAGCTCACTAATTTGGGCAAAATAGGTCTCATAGCTCATGATTTTCTCAAATCAACCTATGTAAAGAAGGAAAGTGGAAATGGAAACAAACAACTAACATAATACCTAGATCTTCTAAAACAAACTGCAACAATTTAGAAAGTTGTTGAACATACCTTCCTCTGTCTTCTGCAAACCCCTATCACAATCTATTTCTCCCGCTCCAAAAACTCCTTCTCAAAATTTTCTCAAGAAAATAATAATATCGACGTGACATCTACTCAGTTTTAAAGCCAAGAAAATCTTACCCATCATTACCACAAACTGTCTCCCTTACTCTTCGTTCGTGTGGCCTTACTCTGAAATGATTGTATCAGAACATGCCTTAAATGCTAGATCACTTCACTTCTGAGACTACAGATCCTCACACATACTTGCTATAAATGACATATTTCAAATGATTAGAGAAAGAATATCCCTCTTTTGCAGCCGTTAATAATCTCTTGAGATGCGTGCCAAGTCACATGTCTTCTGAGAAACCAATACACAAACTCTTAACATTGCAAAACAATCATAACATGGAATTAACATGACAAATCGTGAACTTTGAACTTTGAACCAAAAAAAAAGGTTCAAGTTCAAGGTTCAAAGAATGTAAAATACCAACAAGGACTAGCAAAAAATTAAAACCGCGCGAAAGGGAAAAAAATTCAAAACAATGCTCGTTGAACTTTGAACCTTCAACCAAAAAGGTTCAAGTTCAACGCAACGAAACTTAACAATGGCTGAGTTATACGAGGAAAATTAAGCAAATGACTTGACCAACGGATTAGAAGGGCATTACTCCGAGCAAGGACATATATGAAATGGAAATTTTATATGGGCCTAACATTAATTATCCCTAATTAATTAGTTAGTTAAATAATAAATGCCAATAATTAATTACTAATTATGGCATCGATTATTTAGTGAATTAATGCAATTAAGTGAATAATTAATGTATGAATTATTTACTCCAACACCCTCCCTTGAATGCACAACTAGGGAGAGGCAAAAAAGCTGTAGGAAAAAAACATGCAAATATGGATGCAAGATGAGTCTAGGCATAAAGCCTGATGAGGTACCCATGAACAAACATGCAAGTTTCTTAGAAATGGAGCAAAGGAGAAAACTCAATGGGAACAAAAATCCTCTCCAAAAGAGAAACAAAAGATGATCATGATCAAGAAGACTTGAATATGCATGAGTGCCTTCAATGACACTACTCGAATCCGAATCAGATGGAAAACACAAGAAAAACATTTGGAACCCGAAGATACAGATGACACAAGTACCAATAGTTTGAAGAACTGGTCAAGTGAAAAAATGGAAGGTCGCCTCCAGAAATAGGAATGCAAGAGTGTCCATATGGTAAGTGTTCCATCTCATCGAAATGCATGGGTAACCAACCACTACATCTGTCTGGTACATAGGAATAAATATGTAAGTGTTCCATCTAACCGAGATGCATGGGTTACTAGCCGCTACATCTTCCTAGTACATAGGAACCAATACTGAATACATAGCTCACTCCAATGAAACCAAGGAAGCATTAGCACCAATAGTACCAGAAATCCCCCATAATGTTGAAAAGGGAGAGGTATGATAGGTACACTGAATCTGAATGATTTTCTTCATGATTCTAGAAAAAGTACAGATTTGAGACAAGAAAGGTGGAGCTCATAGAAAGGCAGAATAGGACCAAAAAAGAATTGTTGAATTCAGAGAGAAGATACCAAAATCTAGAAAACAATCCACAAAAATGGAATTGAGATATGGATAAATATTTGAACCATCTTTTCGACAATATCTCATTTGCGAAAAACGGAGTCCAGATGCACAAGATATGCCCTTGGGAGTGCAAACAACAACTTTTGATTTCAACTGGCAAAAAAGCTTGAAAAATGAAAAAAAAAACCAAAAAAATACCTCCACCTTTAGATTGGGCTCGGATAGAGATTTCCAATGATATATGGTTTGCATGATTTCGCCTCCGTATGCTCAAGTTAGAGTGAAAAAACCATCCCGTCAAAAAACCTTGGAGAAAAACATTTGCCCCCCTGGTGGTTGGGTGGTGGCTCCCTGGCTAAGCAACTTGATGGAGGTGGCAGAGGAGTGGCATTGTTGGTGGAGGTGAAGCAAAGGAAGGTTTGTAGGTGGTGGAGGTTTCCTAACCGGTGGTGGGCGAAGCACTGGCTGATGGTTTGTGTGGCCACTGGCAGCTTGCTCCTGTAGCCGTTGCTGTAACCGTTGGTCTGTGATGACCACTGTGATGATTGCCTGGCGCTGCGAGACCGTAAGAGGTTACAAAGGCAGTTTAATAACCGTTGTCCTGGCAAGCTGTTAAACTACCAAAAAAAATATTTTTAATTTTTTCTGATGAAAAATCGTACTGTACAACCTATACGTTTGAGAAGGGAGTAGAATTGAGCCCGAGATGCCCCCGTCACCAAAACTAGGCAAACTATATATCAAAATTCATCTAAAAGGCCTTCTAAAACCAATGGCGAGGTTCATTTGGGCCCAAAACACTCCGAATTTTTGGGTACCCTCTGGAATAGAGAAAGCCCTAGAACTTTGAACCCTTGCAAAATGGACTCTGTGTATTTGATTTTAGCAAAACAAAAGGCGATTATGACTTTCTAGAGCCTTCTGGAACTGATGGTGTGCTCCAAATTAACCCAAGATGAATGATTTTTTATGTATTCAAATAATCTAAAAAAAAGCAAAGAGGAATCTTTAGATTTGGAGCTCTGATGCCATGTTAGAATTCGTGAAGTGTGAATCCCACAAGCCCAATTATCTTTTGCAAGAATGCCTGTCACACATATAGAGAAAAATGAATAGCAAAATAATTGAC
This sequence comes from Cryptomeria japonica, assembly GCF_030272615.1. Classification (NCBI taxonomy): domain Eukaryota; kingdom Viridiplantae; phylum Streptophyta; class Pinopsida; order Cupressales; family Cupressaceae; genus Cryptomeria; species Cryptomeria japonica. The sequence continues at coordinate 918,376,760 of NC_081414.1, forward strand.
GACAATAACAATAAAATTGATTGAATTGCTTGAGTTACAATGAAGGATATGACATCCTTATAAAGAAATCTAACTCTAAAGATAGAATCCCTAAATGGTGGAGTTACAAGATCGACTGAGAGTTGAAACATAATGCATGGATCAGTCATGTATGCACAAATAACATAATAAACTAATTAAATGCACGAAACTCTCAAAATATAAACATAGTTTTCTTTTCCTAGTTTGCATTATGCATGGAGATAAATATTAATTAATTAGATCCCTAATTAATTAATTAACTAAATAATAAACACCAATAATTAATTACTAATTAAGGCATCGATTATTTAATGAAATAAAACAATTAAGTGAATAATTAATGTATGAATTATTTAATCCAACAATCAAGATGTGTGCCATGGAAGAATTCTCAACTATCCACATGTTTCAATTGTGATATGCCAAATAAAATGAAGTAGGATCAAACAACTATGAAGATACCTAATGAACAACCTCAGAAGGAACTGGAGATGGGATGAAAAGAATGCACAATCGGCCATCAAAGATGAATGGAATATCCTCAATCATGTCCCTAATATCTAGAGTGTGTGATGTATCAAACAACCCTACAATATTTGGAAATTACTCATCCCACAAAGCAAAAACTGGAAGGGAACAATCCACTTGTTGAACTGAATTGATCTTTGAAGAAGCATGAGGTGGAGGAGGCTCAAAAAAAGTCTCAGTAACCACTATGGATGATTGAAGCACACATAGATTCAAGAGACCAAACCTCTCCTCAAATTTCTTATCCACTCTCGATGCATGAGACGTAGGACTAGTTAATGGAACTACATGCTTTGATACTAGTCAATATAATGACTCTAGAATACCATGTAGAAGTTGGTTATTTCAACCTCACAAGCTAAGAATCACCTACAACCAAACCACCTATCACAAAGAAAGATCAAGCAAGGATAATTTGCTCAACACAACCTGCAAAATTTCATATTGATTGCCCAAAAATATTTAAGTATAATGAATGAATGAATCCTTATAAAAGGATGAATGCAATCATAGATGCAAACCCTAATGCAAGATTAAATTAGCTAGCACCAAATGTCAAAATATTAATGAATGAGACAACTTAAGCTATTATTAGCCTAATTTAATAAAAGCAAAAAGTAACTAAGTTTAGATTAAGTGAATAAAGTAATCAAAGGACCTACTTAATTAAATAATTAGATAATTGTCCTAATTACTCCAATATAATATTTTGAACCTATTGCAAATGTAGATTTGTTTGCACTAGTGTACTCCTCAATGGAGAATAGTGATAGAGTAGTGGTGAATAGGTTATTGGAATGGTTAGAAGCACCTTATACCATGTTGGATCCACATGTCAAGGCTAAGAAGAAGAAAACTCAAGTGGGGAAATCATTATGGCAATAGAAGTAAAGAAAAAGGAAAAAGGAGAAACCAAGATTGTTGCCACCAGAAAGAAATAGAAGTAAAAAGAAACAATGGTTGGCGTTGAGTCAAGCGAGAGTGAGGAATCCTACATCTCACTCTTTAGGAGAGTATAATCTCAAGGTGTCATATCATCAATACCCCATCTCCACCACCTTCCAAAGAGAACATTACTTCCCCTCCTCATACCTCACCACCTCCATCACCACCTCAATCCACCATGCCAATTTGATCTCCATTCCAAGCTATAATTCCTTCTCTATAATTTTCATCCGGGAACATCCTAGCCCACCTCGTATAATACCCATTCCTTCACCTCCACCTTTTCACCCCCACATGAGGATGCCTTCATTACCTCATAAATAGAACTAGAAAACCAACTTGGGGGTGATGGTGGGAAATAGGAGGATATCTTATTTGAAGATAAATTTAAAAATATTGATAGCTTGGTCCAAGAAATCATTGCATCATCAAAAGAGAAAGTTATGAGCTCCAAGGACACTACTAGTTTAGTTGTGTTGACTCCTCCTCACTCTCCACATCCAAAATAATCGAGACATCCATTTTTGCTCAACCATGTAGTGCAAAATAGGCAAAAAAATATACACTAAGAAGAGGAATACTTCTCATTGGAGGTAGAGTTATTCAAGGTCCAACTATAATAAAAGAGGGCAAGGAAACTCTCCACCATCACAATAAATGAGAAAGATGCTAGAGTGGCACAAGCGAACACCTCCATGGTATAGAAACTTGAAGTATAAATTACATCCAATGTTTATACTTTGCAATAAGTCAATGTGGAATTCCAAACCAGAAAGGAATACAAATAATCATTATAGTCTCATTAGTGGTATAGTTATTCGAGGCTCAATTGCAACAAAAGAGGGTAAGGATACTCTCCACCATCATAATAAATGAGCAAGGTGCTAGAGTGGCATAAGTGGTCACCCCCATGGTAGACAAATCTAAAGCACGAATGACACTTGGTGATTATACTTTGTGTGTGATGAAAAATGTGTGTGCGAATACTAAGGACTAAAAAGAAAGCTAATTAATAAAGAAAACACAATACATCATACGCCTCAAGATTATAATGGTAAAACTAAAATGAAGAACAAAATGATAAACGATGCAAACCATAATTCCCGCTTTAATTTGATTATTTCACGATTGGATGTGTGCTCATGATGTAGCTTCGGATGCTCGATATTTCTCCATGATGTTGATGCAAAATGATGAATGATGAGTGATAAAAGATGAAGTGTGTGTTGAGATAATTTTGGTAGAGTCACGATATGGTTGAGTGAAGTGGATCAGAGAGAGATTATTTCAGCATTATGACGACATGATTAAAAAAAGGTGGATGATTTGGTCTAAAATGAGTGGGCTTAAATCGACAAGATGAGGAAGGGAAGGGGAGGTGAAGAGGAGACACTTGTCCTCCAAAAAGGACAAGTGGCTCTGAAAGGAAATACAAGAGCAAGGAAAGAAAAAAAAAATCCAAGTAAGTTTATTGATGAAGTAAATGTTACCAAGAGAAATTAAAGCGGGAATTATGTTGTCATTAAGAAGAAATGAGAGAGGAGACATCTCTTAAATAGAGGTGAGGAGAGGAGTTACAAAGTAACTCCCAAATATATGAATGCCACCATTCATAAAATGTGTGTGCCATGTGTCCACATCTTTTTATAGAGGAAATCTAATATTCCTTAATAAAGGAAAATAAAAGAAATGACTTGTCCTCACACATGTACTAGAGGACAAATTACATGTAGGAATTCCAAAGGAATATCCTAAACTAAATACAAATAAACCTAAGCCAAGTAAAGATTAAATATTCTAACACCCAACCTTAAGCTTTACTTGGGGAGTTTACATCAAACCCTTCAATGGGTTGCAATCCAAGATTTTTACAATTAAATTGGAACTTTTCTTTACAAAATGGTTTGGTCAAAATATCTGCAATTTGGTCTTCTCCCTTGCAACAGAGGAGTGAAACTTGCTTGTCTTCAATTTGTTCTCTAATAAAGTGGTGTTGGAGAGCAATGTGTTTTGTCCTTGCATGGAAAACTGGATTTTTAGCCAAGGCAATGACACTTTGGTTATCACAATACAATGTAGTTGGTTCGTGTTGAGCTAGACCCAAATCTTCAAGTAGTCTTCTAAGCCACAAGGCTTCTTTGGAAGCATTAGTGCATCCTTTGTACTCAGCTTCAGTGGATCCAAGAGAGGTAGATTGTTGTTTTTTACTATTCCAAGAAATTGCTCCTGAACCAACAAAAAAACAATATCCACAAGTAGATTTCCCATCATTGGGATCTCCACCTAGATCGGAATCAATAAAACCATTTAAAGTAAAATCAAAATTTGCATCATAAAACAAAACTACATTAAAAGTTCCTCTAATATATCTTAAAATTCTTTTAGCAACTTTAAAGTGTGTTTGTTGAGGTTTAGAAATGAATCTTGAAACCAAACCAACACTATAAGCAATATCCAGCCTAGTAAGAGTTAAATAATTCAAACTTCCAACTAATTGTCTATACAAAGCAGGATCAACAAGAGGAGTTTGCATATCAAGCATTAACTTAGTGCCTAATTCAATAGGAATTGAAACATGGTGAGCATCATTCATGTTAAACTTATCTATGAGATCTTGAGCATATTTACTTTGAGATAAGAAAATTCCTTTAGAGGTTTGCCAAATTTGCATTCCTAAGAAATAATGTAAAAGACCTAAATCAGTCATTTGAAATTTTTGATTAAGTTGAAACTTAATATCAGAAATCAAAGTATTGGAACTTGAAGTAACAATCAAATCATCTACATACAAGATAATAATGATAATATCATCTTCACTATGTTTAATATACAAGTTAGGATTATCTTTACTTCTAATAAAGCCTTGAGAAAGAAAGAATACATTAATCTTTGAATACCACTCCCTAGGAGATTGCTTTAATCCATAAATTGATTTCTTTAATTTACAAACTAAGTGTGCATTACCTTCTTTAATAAAACCAGGAGGTTGAGACATATAAATTTCTTCATGTAAGTCACTATTAAGAAAAACACTTTTAACATCCATTTGGTGAATAGGCCAATTCATTCTAGAAGCTAAAGCAAGCACAAGTTTAATTGAAGGCATTTTAGGAACAGGAGCAAAAGTTTCAGTATAATCTAAGCCTTCAATTTGAAGAAACCCTCTAGCAACTAATCTAGCTTTAAATTTACTAACTTTATTATTAGCATTCAATTTAGTTTTATAAAGCCATTTGCAAGAAACAATATTTTTACCATGAGGCAAGGGAACTAAATCCCAAGTTTGGTTAGAAATTAAAGTATCGTATTTTTCCTTCATTGCTTTTTGCCAATGTGGTTGATTTTTAGCTTGATCAAATGTTTTAGGATCATTAGAAATCATAATAGTAGTCATTAAAGCATAATTACAATAATTAACTCTTTTAGCTTGAATCCCATCCATTCTAGCTAAGTATTCATCACTATCTTGAATTAAAGATTTAAACCATTTAGGTCTTTTTTTAGAAGTAATAGATTCATCACTAGAAGAAGAGTCATTAGGAGTAGAGTTATTATTATCATCATCACTATCACTAGAAGGAATAGAAAGAGATGCATTAGGAGTAGGGTTAAGAGAAGGAGGTTGGTCCTCCACAAGCACAAATTTGCTTTGAGCAAGTTCATCATCCTCCACTTTAGAACAATCATGAATGCCTTTTTCTGCAATACAAACATCTCTTGCAACTTTTACCTTGTTAGTAATAGGATTGTAAACTCTGTAACCTTTAGTATTTTCATCATAACCAACAAAAATAAAAGGAGAGGATTTAGCATCTAATTTTTTTCTTTTCTCCTTAGGTTTGTGAACATAAGCTGTGGAACCAAAAATTCTTAAATTCTGCAAATTGGGCTTTCTACCAAACCAAGCTTCTTCAGGAGTTTTATCCTTTAAGGCTTTGGTAGGTGTTCTATTAATTAAATAAGTTGCACAAGCCATAGCTTCAACCCAAAACTTGTAAACCATATTTTTTGCATGCAATAAACATCTAGCCATTTCAACAATGGTCCTATGCTTCCGTTTTGCCACACCATTTTGTTGTGGTGTATAAGGAATGGTAAGCTCATGTTTAATTCCAAAAGATTTCAAATAAGAATTAAATGCATTATTGACATATTCTCTTCCATTGTCATTATGAAGAATCTTAATTTTAGAACCAGATTGCCTTTCTACAAACATATGAAATTCAGTAAACACATCAAGCACTTGATCCTTACTATGAAGGAAATATATCCATGTTCTCCTTGAAAAATCATCAACAAAGGTAAGAGCATACCTTGAACCTTGGATGGAGGGATTCTCCATGGGACCCAAGAGATCACTATGAACTAGATGCAATTTAATATATGCCCTGCAAGATTGACCATGAGGAAAGGGTTCCCTATGCATCTTACCACTCATGCAACCATTGCAAAGAATTTGAGAAAGAACAATACTAGGCAATCCATCAACCATATTTTCTTTTTGCATCAATGAAATATAATCAAAATTGAGATGGCCAAGTCTTTCATGCCATATAGAAAAATCAACAGTAGTAAGCAAGGAATACTTTGTAGGATAAAATTCATAGAACTTGAATAAGTTATCACTATCCATTTTAGCAGTAGCAATAACATGATTAGTTTTTGGATCAATGATAGAACACATGCCCCTATAAAAGTTAATTTTATAATCTTGACAAAGTTTAGGAACTAAAATCAAATTTGATTTTAATTCATGAACATAAAGAACATCATGTAATTTCCCATTAGGAACATTCACATCACCAATAGCTTCAACTTTGTAACTATGATTATTAGCTAATTGAACAGGCATATTAGAAGTATCAGGATGCAAAGATTCAAAACATTCTTTATGAGAAGTAACATGTTGAGATGCACCATAATCAATAATCCACTCAAGTGGTTGAGAAACATTATAAGTACATGTAAATGCATGACGAGATGAATTACCATTATTATTACCTTTCTTATAATGAGGTTTATGTTGATTATTTTGGTTCATGGGCTTTTTACCATTTTGCTTCTTAAAACAATTATTAGTAATATGTCCATCTTTCCCACAATATGTGCAATGGGGTCTTGTTTGAGAATTATTCCTTTGATTATTGTACATATTATTATGGTTATTATTATGAGAATTGTTATGATAGGATTTAGAATTAGATTGATAATTAGAAGTTTTGTGATTATTATTATTATTATGATTATTATTATTGGATCTAAAATTATTATTATAATTTTGGATTTTAGACATAAAAACATGTTCACTACTTTTAAGAGTACCAAATTGAATTAATTTAGCTTCCTCTTGACGTAATAAATTATCAAAAATATCATAAGTTAATTGAGTAGCTAAGCTAGGAATAACAAGTTGAGCATGAATATTCGTAATAAATTGCTGAAATTGACAAGGAAGACATTTTTTAAGAATAAGATGAATTAAACGTAAATCAGCTAGAGTAACTCCTAAACCAGTTAATTGACTATTAATTGAATCAAATTTTAATAAGAATTCATCCATGGTTTTAAAATCCGTATACCTGAGATCTTCGAGTTGATCTTGAAGTTGAATTTTTCGGGATTCATTTGAGCTATCATAAGTTGTTTTTAAAATTTCCCAAGCTTCATACATTTTTGTACAATTTCCAATTAGAACATACAAATCAGGAACCATTGAAATTCCAATCAAACCAAGTGCTTCCTCATTTTGAGCCTTCCATCTATCTTGGTCAGCTTGAGGAGCAGTTGTAGCGGTCTCTGATGTTTTATTAGTTGCAACATCCAAAAGGTGCTTGAAGCGAAAAATAAACGAGATATGTGTTTTCCATGAATGATAATTACTACTATTTAACTTGATTTCAAGAATTAAAGTAGACATGATAATAAAATAATGAACAAATTATGATTAGTATTGAAAAATAAACTAAAAAATACGCCCTTTGATTAAAAATGAAAAAATTAACTTACCTGATTAAAAAAAATCAAATTTCAATAATAAAAAAAAAATTTATCAAAAAAGTTATTTTCAGATTTTTAATAACAAATTTAAATTTAAGAAATTAAATTTTAATTAAATAAATTTAATATTAAAAAAAAATTAAATATTTAATAGTAATAAAAGAAAAATATTAAAAAGCTTTATTTAAAAAAACTTAATATATATAAAAAATATAAACCTTTTAAAGCTTTTAAACTTTTTTAAATTTTAAAGCTTTTAATACATGGAAGCTTATTAATTTAAACTTAAAACTTTACCTTATTTTAATAGAACTAAGCTTTTATAAAGTAAACTCAAAGTATACGTGAATGAAAAGACTTTTTAAAACTTACTTTAAAACTTGACTTAAAACCTTTTAAATTTGCATAAGCTTGAGAAATGAAACACCACACAAAGGCAAATAAATGAATTAAGTTGTTGCATAAACAGAGACGTTATGATATAATGCGATGCAAAATATGATATGAGAGAAAAGACATTAAATAACAGAGATAATGCAGAGGCGTTACAAACTGGAAGGAAAGCTTAATCTCTGAGTAAGATGTCAGTGCAAGGAATTGCATGGTCTGCAAGAGGACTACAAATGTTAGATGTTACAAAGACATTACGATAGCAGAAGTTGAAAAAAAAAATGTGCAGAATTAGTTATAGAGATGTTAGCACAACAGACGTTAATAGCAGATGAAGAAAAAAAATAGAGGCGTTGCAAATCCTCGTTTAACAAATCTGCAGAGACGATGAAGCTTGCAAATGTGAAAGATTTACAAAATTATTTGCAAAAATAGAGTTATATTTTGTAATAACAAAAACTAGGTTTCAGATTTGAAAGGAAATACAATGTAGAACTGCAAACAGAGAGATTTATGCCTTTCACAGGGTTGAACCTGTAGAAAATGTTAGACTCTGATATTTTTTTTTTTGTAAATACATAGATATTCAATGAAGAAACAATATAAAAAATTATTTTTATCAAAAAACTTGCAAGTAAATGAAATGTTAGAACCTGCAAACAAATAGAGAATGCAATTTAATAATAAATCAGATTTGGCGGCAAGCCGACCAAACAAATTAAGGAGGTTGAGTTTGGCGGTAAACCTTCCACACTAGTCACAATAAAAAAACCAGAAAGAAGAAACTTTGGCGGCAAGCCTTCCAAAGCCACAACTTTAAACCAGAAAGAAGAAAATTTGGCAGCAAGCCTTCCAAAGCTTTTTTTAAATTTTTTTTTTTTTAAAACTAGAATCGAAGAAGATTAAACCTGCAGGCAAACTTGTTAACAAGTTTGAAAAAAAAATAAAAAAATATGAACTTGCACAGTAGAAAATATTTGAGAAAGAACTTCTTCTCCTCTCAAGAATGCCTCCAAAAAGGTGAACTCCACAAAATGGTAACCTTCATCAATCTCAACTTGAAACAAGGATTAGAAACCTGCTCTGATACCATGAAATGAAATACAAGAGCAAGGAAAGAAAAACAAAATCCAAGTAAGTTTATTGATGAAGTAAATGTTACCAAGAGAAATGCAAAAACCTTGGAGCAATCACCCAAATGTGAAGAAGGAGGCACAAGAACTTTTGAAAGGGGAAAATCAAAGAAAAACCCCTTGTGATATTATGAATGAGGCAATGCCTAAAATGTGTGTGTGTGTGTGTGTGTGAGAGAGAGAGAGAGAGAGAGAGAGAGAGAGAGGCTCTTTACAATATTGTCATTAAGAAGAAATGAGAGAGGAGACATCTCTTAAATAGAGATGAGGAGAGGAGTTACAAAGTAACTCCCAAATCTGTGAATGCCACCATTCATAAAATGTGTGTGCCATGTGTCCACATCCTCTTATGGAGCAAATCTAATATTCCTTAATAAAGGAAAATAAAAGAAATGACTTGTCCTCACACATGTACTAGAGGACAAATTACATGTAGGAATTCCAAAGGAATATCCTAAACTAAATACAAATAAACCTAAGCCAAGTAAAGATTAAATATTCTAACAAGCTCAACTAGAAAGAAAAGTAGTGACATGTGTCCATGAGGACACATGTCTAATTTGGGCAAAGCCACCCAAAAATAGGAAGAGTGACATGTGTCCTTAACTATTCTGGGCAAGGCCACCCAAAATAGGAAGAGTGACATGTGTCTCTAAGGGAACATGTCTATTTTGGAAAAGGCCACCCAAAATAAGGAATTGGTTAGGATGTGAACACATGTGTGGGAGGTTACAAGGAATAGGATAAGGTTGGTTGGAGGGATGACTAGGCTAGGGAAGTGGGTTGGAAGGATAGGGATGGTTAGGATAGGATTGAAAAGAGGTTAGGTAGAAAAGTTAGGAGCCATGTGCTCAAATAGGATTTTGAGCCAAATTAATTAATTAAATTAATTAATCCATGGGCTTGGAAAGGGGATATTTAATTAATTAAAGTAATTAATCAAAAAAAGGGGGGGGGAAACAAGGATAATTAATGAGATTAGATTGATTAATTAGGAGGATAGGATTGGGGGATTAATTAATTAGGAATTAATTAATAGGAAGAAAGGGATAGGGAAATTAATTAATTGGAAGAATAGGATTTAAATTTGATTAAATTAATTAGCCAAATTTAGGTGTCTACATTTTGCCCCTCTTCGCAGTGGCACTAGAATACCGTCAGTGCAAAGACAATAAGACACTTGAGAGAGAGGAAGCAAAAAATGCTCCAGGTGGATGAAAGAATGGTTAGGGATGCCCCCTCAAGAGGGTGCATAGGGAAAAAGGAACCAGGCGGTGTCTCGAAAGAAATAGTGTCCCAATGGACAGGATAGAAGGGAAGAGGCAAAATAGGAAGGGGAGAAAAATGCAAATGCAGTGGATGATATGGATGAAATGATCATGGAGCACGAGCAACCATGAATTATGATGCCATGTACTGAGCACTTACTTTGATTTATAAATGTCTATGAATCACCAAGGTATAAGGAACCAGGGTGGAATTTCACAGCCAATGCATAGACTGACACATATAAACAAACACACAAGCTAATCTAGCACCACACAAAGTTACAGAGACTCTACAGACAACAGTGCTAGAAGAACCCCAAGCAGAAGATATGCCCCAATGTAACATGATATAACAAAGATCTCATGAGGGTACAACAAGGGACACATCCAAAAGACGTGCTAAGCAAAACGAAAAGCAACAAGATCACATACTGAGCTTTGTTATTCCTAATGCACCATGATATAAAAGATCGTGGTGACCAAGAGGAAACAAAGCCCTCAAGAGCGTAAAAAGATAAACAAATATAAAAAAGAATCAAAGCCAACATGAGGGACTCAAATGTTTTTTGCCAAAAGGATGATTAATTGGATGAGGATTTGATGATGTTTGACTTGAGGAAGGATACATCCTGCATAGACTGATAATGGGTGTTGGTGAGAAGGATACATCTTAGAACAACACCAGGATAAAAGGTTGATGATGATCGACAAAAGGATCTGATAGGATCATGATGACAAAGATGCTCTAGGATGATTGTTGAAGAACCAACTGATAGGATATGATCTCGAAGGACATGACTGACGAATGCCTCTACAACAAAACCTATATACAAGATGAACAAGAGATATGGATGATGGAAGAAGACGTTGGGACACACATGATTTTGCCCCAGTCAAGAGGAAAAGCAATAGATTTATGATGATGATTGGGAAGGATACATCCCGATGATGATGAGAAGACTACGATCAAGGCTTGAGAACAAGACCAAGGATGTGATTGGATGATTTGATAAGCATTCAACCTTGGATAGCTGAGGAAGATGGATAAGATTAAGAGGAGCAAATGGATTGATAGGAAAGAATGGCATTGGATTGTGTGGGGGTAGTCTAGAGATAGATACCAATGACAAAGGATGAAAGAGGTGATGGAATGATATGATGGGAGGGATGAAAATATGGAGGATAGGATGAAAGGATTCAGAGATAGAAGCATTATGGATATGGCTTGGATATGAATGGATGAGGGACGAAGGGATGGAGGATAAGATGAAAAGGATTTGGAGATGGAAGCATTGTGGACGTGGCTGGGAGATGAATGGATGAGGGACAAAGGGATGGAGGTAGATGAGGATTGGGGGAGGAACCAAGTTATGGATAAAGGGATGGAGGAACTGGGAGATAAAGACTGGTGGAGGATCAAGTGATGGATGAAGAGATGGAGGAACGAGGAGATAAGGTATTGGTGGATGGATCAGGTTATGGATGAAGAGATGGAGGAACCGAGAGATAAGGACTGATGGATGAACACAATAAGATGACTGACTAGAGGATATGAAGTTGAGTAAAGTGGATGGAAGAAATGGTGATAGGTGGATGGGGATCACGAAGACAGGCAAAAGGATCACATGGAATGGAGGAAGGATGGGTGGATATGAAGGCGAATGGAGGAAAAGTGTGATAGGGAAATGGAGGCCAAGAGGTGTCCAAAGCATGTATACATGGTAGCCTTTTCTTTCTCTTAAGATCCAAGGGAGGATGGAGGAAGTGAAATAGACTGTATATGATGGGTATGTTAGGTAGATGGAATAGAGGAGGAAATGGATAGATAGCCAGAGGAACTTGTCCCCAAGCGCGAAGAGCAAAAGAATGAGGGGAATTATGCATGACGTCTGTTTTCCAAGTTTTCATCATGGTACTTGTCCAAGGCGCTTGTTTGCCAAGTTTTCACCATTGGACGAATTTTTCTCTTGTCTTTTTTTTGTTGTTGGTATTTTCTGATTTTTGGGAGGAAATTCATGGATGGAGCTAGATGAGGATAAGTGGATTTGGAGGATAGATGGATGGAGGTATCAAGCATCAAGTTCCATATCAAGGTAGTAGGAGCCCATTTGGAGTGATCTCTTGATGTTGGTACAACTTTATTAGGAAGGAGTGGATTATGTAAAGGCTTGGATTAGATGGTTTTGATGGGGAATGTATGTGGTGGAAAGGATATGGTAGTGGAAAGTGTCTGGATGAAATGAGGGAAAGTGAGCATGATGGGGGATGTTTTCAGGACCAACATTGGCACACGTTGTGGAGGATGTGAGATAAGTGGAGGGGAGATGGATGTAGCATGTGGATACGGTGGAGGAATTGTGATAGGTAACTTTGGGACATAGGGACCCAAAATAGATTTAGGAGATGGAGGGGGAGAGTGTTTAGCTGGTGGACTAGCAAATTTGGATGCCATTAGAGATTTTTCTTTTGGATGCATTGCTTTTTTCTTTGGGATTCACATTGTTTTTTATTTTTCTTTAGTGGGCCTTTGCAGCTAGTGAGATTCATTGCATTTTTGTATCAACTTTTGTATTGTTGGAACATGTCTTTTTGAGTGGACATGGTCATCTTTATATTGTTGTGGATGTTTAGCTTTATGCATTTTTTATTTGGCATCCAAATTGCTGCGAGTAGCATTGGAAGGAGTGTGCGAACATGGAGGACATGGAGGGAATATGGGTGAAGTGATGGAGGTAGGATGTTGGATGGAATGTGATGACATGTGCCTTTTTTGATCCTGACTAGGAATGAAAGGAATGTGGTTTTTTATGATGGGTGATGGAGATAATGGATTTGTGTATGGAGGGATGTGTAGGAAAAGATGGAGGATGAGATTTTGGGATATAAGGGCCCAAAATGGATTTAGCATGTGGGGGATATATGAAGGTAGATTTTGGGATATAAGGACCCAAAATGGATTTAGAGGATGAAGCGGTAAGATGGATGGTTGTTTTAGCTTTATATGATGGAGGAGAGGGGATGGCGATAAATGATTTGGAGGAACGATGGGCAGATGTAATGGTGTGTTTGTAAGTATACTTGGATTTTGCATTAGTTGTACCAACATTTTTATTTGAAGTTCCTTGGGATATGTAACCAAGACCATGAGATCATGGATGTGCTTTGACATGGATGGGCTCCAAAGTACCTTGCTCATGTAGGCCTAAGTCTTTTCCTTGATAGTTGATTTTTTAAGCATTTTATTTAAAGTAGGATACTTGTTCTCTGGGTAACAAGATGCGAGTTTTTTTGTCTTTTCCTTCTCTTGTGGTGAAGATTTGGAGATGGCTCTGAGTGGAGGACCCTGGATGCTTGGAAAGTCTTCTTTATCCTTAAGAAAATGGTCTCCAAAAATGGAGCTCAATGATTCCTTTTTTGAATCTGTCCCGGTCTAGGTGCGGTTGTCTAGTTTGCTACTTGAATTTTGGTTGGAGGACGTGTTCTCAGGCATTGCTAAATTTTTGGGGGAGCTTGTGGCTATATAATCTATGACAACTGTGTGAAAGAGACTGGTGTATGGGAGGATATGCGTTAATATCTCACAGAACATGGACCTTCCTAGCTCTATCAAAATAAATTCCAAGCTAGGTAAGTGGGAACAATTTATAGAGTTTGAATCCCTCCCTTTTGTGTTCTTCTCCTGTAAGAAAGCTGGACATTGGGCAAAGGCTTGTCCTAGTAACCCAAAGAATGCTTAGAAGCACAATAATCATGTCAAATAGATTTGGAAAGAGAAGCTGAACAAAAATGAGGAGGGTAGATCAGAAGGAGGAATTGGTCTTCCTAGTAACTCAAAATAAATAACAAGGGATGAAAGGAAAGATAGTCCTTCCAAGGATACTCCTCAAAAGGAAATCAGAAAGGATGAAGAGAATGTATTTGAAGTTAAAACAAGCAATGGATTTGAAGCTTTACAGATTCAAGAGGAAGAAAATGTAATTATAGAAGAAATTCTTGAAGATGGTGAGATTAGCGACATAAATAAATCACAACATGAGTCTCCAAAAGATACAAAACAAGAAAGTAATAAAGTGTGTTCAAAGGACTTTGAAGTTCCAGATGTTATCATTGAAGAAAAGACCCAGTTCAGATCACCCCAAGTTAACCTTAACTTTCTATTCCAGAACTTTGGAACTGATTCGCCCACCTCATCTCAGAGAAAAGGAGAACCTTGGAATAGTAAGAAGTCTGCATATAAAGATGAAGAAGGTGAATGTTCGGTGTGGAGCCTGATCAGTCTCCAAGTGGGAGATTGTTGAAATGTGGCGACTGATAAGCAAAGTACTGACATTGTAATAAAACCCTAAAAAGGCCGACCTTGTTTTTGCCCTAAAAACACATGTTATAAGCGGCTGGGATGCTTAAGGCATTGTAAGGTTGATGTACTATTTTTGTTGGATAATAAAAAGATTGGACGACTGTGTATGGTGGATGTAACCCATTCTGGGTGAACCATGTTAAATCTCTGTGTTATCTGTGTCCTATTTTATTTCTTTATCTTTTGTATTTAAATCTGCATATAATTGTTAGTTCATATTTGCTTCGGATCTACTTGAAACCCTAACAGTGAAGAGTTAATAGGAGTGGGAAAAAAGAAAAACAAGAAAATAGGTTGTACTAATGGGGTTAAAACTAGAACCAGGTCTAAGGCAGATATTGGTCTTTCCAAATCCCCACAGGGGCATAAAACTATGAAGTGGCATAGGGACCAGGAGAGCAAACAAAATATAGCTGATGGAAGGCAACGAACCATTCAAGAATCCCGCTCCCAGGTTTCCAAATGAAGGTAATCTCTTGGAACATACGAGGCCAAAATGGTCTCCATAAGCAAGATGTGCTCAGGAATTTTATCAAAGATCATAAGTCGGATATTATCCTGGTTCAAAAAACTAATATGAGTAAGGAAAAAGTTGAAAAATTAAAATTCTTTAAACAAGGGGGTGTTTGTGGCAGTAGTTCTAATGGAGCGTCTGGTGGGGTTGCTATATTTTGGAATAAGAAAACTATTGATGGAGATCTGAATGATGAAGATGGTAACATCATTTCTATGAGAGTGAAATGTATTGTTGAAGGATAGGAATGGGTGGTCACCAACATTTATGCTCCCAACTCTAAAGCTACTAGGAGTAAGTTTGGGGACAAAATCCAGCAGAAAAGAGGGATTTTATCCCAGGATAGTTGGCTTTTGATGGGAGATTTCAACACCCCTCTGCAGGAGATTGATAAATTTGGAGGAACCCAAGCTCAACTGGATAGAAGGACTGATCTTATGGACTTCATAAATGCCAATGCCCTCATTGATGTTGACCTTTCTGGAGCTTCCTACACTTGGTCTAATCGAAGGGATGGAGGAGATCTTATTTAGGTAAGGCTTGATAGATCCCTTATTACTCCTGACCGGGTCCTTAAGTATAGATGTTCTCTGTCTATTATTAACAGAATTAGATCAGACCATTATCTCATTTCTTTTGTTGCTGATTCTATTAAGGGAAAACACTGCTTTCCCTTCCAGTTTGAAAAAATGTGGATTTCACACCCTTTTTTGGAAGCTTCCATTTCCAAATGGTGGAATATAACTGTGGATGGTTCTACCATGTTCAAAGTTGCTAAAAAGTTAAGAATATCAAAGACAACATTAAGGTTTGGAATAAAAAGGTTTTTGGGGATATTTTTGAACCTAAGAGGAAGCTCAAGGAGGAATTAGAACATATTCAAAATTCTATTCAGGAATATGGTTATAAGAATTTCCCCAAGGCTAAAGAAGATGAGGTTCTAGCCAAATTACACAATACTATTTCAAGAGAAGAAATTTATTGGAGGCAGAGATCCAGGGCTATTTGGTTAGAAGCTGGTGACAGAAATACTAAATTCTTTCATATGACATCAATGAAGCATAAAGCAGCAAGCAAAATTTCTAGATTAATTGTTGATGACAAAATTCTTGTCAAAGATGATGATATAGGTGATGAAGCTGTTAGGTTGTTCTCTAACCTCTTGACAGGTAGCATTGAAATTGACATTGTAAAGCAGCAAGATCTGGTTGATAATATTCCTAAGATTATTAGACATAATCAGAATAAGATATTATATGTCATCCCCTCAGTTGATGAAATTAAAAGAGCTGTTTTCTCCTTTCAAGGGATAATGCACCGGGCCCGAATGGATTCCACATGTTTTTCTTTTAGGAATATTGGCACATTGTTGGGGCTGATATGGTCAATGCTATCAAAGAATTCTTTGGCTCCAGAAGAATTCTTAAAGAAATCAACTCTACCTTCATTTCTCTAATTCCTAAGGTGGTTGGAGCTGATTCTATGGGTAAGTTTAGGCCAATAAGTCTATGTAATTCTTTTTACAAGATAATTTCAAAAGTCCCAACTTCTAGATTGCTGGTTGTTCTTCCCCTTGTTATCTCTGAGGAGCAAAAAGGATTTGTCCTAGGTAGACAGATTTTGGATTCTATAATTCTTGTGCATGAGAATATCCATTCTCTTAATGCTGCAAACAAAGAGGCATTTCTCATAAAGCTGGATTTGGAAAAAGCCAATGATAGGGTTGAATGGCAGGTTCTTTTTAGGATCACGGAGGCCTTTAGATTTGATGAGAAGGTTATCAAAATCACTAGAGAGCTGATATCTACACCAAATTTTTCCATTCTTATTAATGGATCTCCTTCCAAATTTTTTAAATCTTCAAGGGGTCTCAGGCAAGGAGATCCTATCTCGCCTATTCTTTTCACTATTTTGGCAGAATGAGTAGATTGATTCAAAAGTTGAAAGAGAATATAACCATTAAAGGGTTGCAACCCTCTTCTGCTAATTTCTTGTACACTCATCAACAATTTGTTGATAATACTATATTGTTGGGATACTCTTCTATGAGTGAAGCTTCTGCCTTCAAAAGTGCTCTCAGATCTTATTCCCTTGCTACTGGCCAACAGGTTAATTGGGAGAAATCTGCTATTTACTTCATCAACACCCCCTTGTTGAGGCAGCAGAGGATTGCTAACATAATTGGTTGTAAGGTTGAGCTGCTCCCCTCTACTTATTTGGGTCTCCCTCTTGGTTTGGCTCCTCCAAACTCTTTCTAGAATTCTTTGATTGATAAGTTCAACAAAAAATTGGCTGGTTGGAAAGGCTCCATGTTATCGCAGGCTGGTAAGATTCAGCTTCTTCAAGCTACCCTTCAGAATCTACTTGTTTATGCTCTTAGTTTGTTAAGTATGCTGGTCAAATTTGCAGAAGATTTAGAAAGAATTCAAAAAATATTTCTTTGGTCTGGTGTGGAAGATAAGAAAATGATTGCTTTGGTTGCCTGGGATAAAGTCTGTGGTCCTAAAAGTAATGGGGGGTTAGGTATCAAATCTCTTAAACCTTTCAACAAAGCTTTGTTAGCCAAACAAATTTGGAGGGCATATGGTATTAAGAGAGATTGGAGTAGGGTGTGGTTTGACAAATACATCCATAATCATCCCATTAATTCCCTTCTCTATTATGAAGATATCCTCGTTGGATCTTTTATATGGAATAGTATGATAAAATCTATTAAAGTTGCTAAAGCTAAAGCTGGCTGGGTCCTTGGAAAAGGTAACAAAATCAGATTTTGGGAGGATGTCTGGATCAAAGATGAGCCTCTTTTTAATCAGGATTGCAGACATTTCATTGAAGATTGTAAAAGGATGTTTGGTTCTATGGTCTGTACTTATTGGGAGGAGAATAAATGGGTTAGACTTGATGTGGTTTATGCTGGATTTTCTTCGCTCTAGCATGATTTGCTATCCTTTTCTATCAGCAAAGATTCAGATGATGTCTTCTTATGGAAGAGTAACCCTAGGGGTAATTTTACTGTTGCTTTTGCTTACAAAAAAATAGGTACTCAGGACTGCAACCCTATATGGATTAAAGTTTGGAATAGATTCCTCATTCCTAAAGTTAATATATTTTTCTGGCTTGCCATTCACAACAAGATTCTTACTATTAATAACCTAGTTCGAAGAGGATTTATGACTCCTAATAGGTGTGAGTTATGTCAGAAAGAGGCCGAGTCTGTTGATCATTTGTTCATTCATTGTTCTTTTACCTGGGAAATATGGGGTAAAGTGTGGACGCAATGGAAAGTTGATTGGGTTATGCAGAATAGTTTTAAGGAAGTCCTTTGGCATTGGATTTTCCCTACCAAGCTTCCCATGATTAAGACCCTCTGGTCCTTTGTTCTTCCTATGACCTGTTGGCATATTTGGAAGGAGAGAAACAATAGAATTTTTAGGGAGACTAAGTGTTCTTCTCAGATGGTTTATGAAAATATTTGTAGGGCTATTAAAGAAAACATCAATACCATTCACAAAAGTAACAAGCAATGTAGTTATATTGATATGACTGATAATGAGAAAAGCATTCTAACTGAATGGAATTTGATAAACAAGGTTTGGAAGTCTGATATGAAGAGTAGAAGAGATAATGTGGTTTGGAGGTTCCCTCCTCATGATTGGGTTAAGGTGAACTTCGATGGAGTAGCTAAAGCTAATATAGGGAATGCTGGAGGGGGGGGTTTGGTTATCAGAAACTCTTATGGCTTTTGTGTTGCTGCGATTGCCTCTCCCTTTGGAATTCAAAAAAACCACGTGGTAGAAGCTCTGACAATGTTAAAATGTCTTCAGCTTGTTCAGAGCTTCAATTTTAAAAGAATTTGGTTGGAGGGGGATTCCCTTAATATAATTCAGGCTATTAAAGGTATTAGTTCCCCTTCTTGGAATATCCAAAATATCATTGATAAGGCTAAAAAAAATGTTAGACGCCTATGACAGTGTGATTATTACCCATACCTTTAGGGAAGGTAATAGGGTAGCCGATTTGTTAGCCAATGAGGGGGTCATTTTAGCGGAAGATGCTAATTATATCGGAGAGTCATCATGTAAGAATAGAGTCTGAGAGCAATGATTTTATGACAAAATCCATGGTACATATTAATTTCATTATTACCTTTTTGGTTTCGGAATTCAATGATAGAATTTGGAGTGAGGCGGTGATGAATAATGATGAACAATAAATACTCAACAGATACTGAGAGGGGGGGGGTGTGAATCAATATAGACAAAAACTCCTTTAACAACTTAAACTGCAAAGACTGCACTAACTGACAAACAATATCACCGATCTAAATCAAGGCACTACCGGTAAAAAATAGTATGACTGTGAAAGACATAAATTGGTAACATTTAGATCTTCACAAAACCTAATATCTCATTTCCACTTCACCCATATGCTTAAACAAGTAATACATCAGAAATATAATGAGCACTGGATCAACTTGCATTACCGCTTAACATAAAACACTAAAATATCACATGACAAAGCATCACACATGACACACTTATTTTTCATGTGGAAACGCAACTGGGAAAAAACATGGTGGGGATGAATACCCACAAGTTGTTCTTGAACTCTTCTGAAGTCCGCTCTATTAGGAGCCTAGTCCGGTTAAGGACTTTACAACAGGTTCTGCTAGGAACCGATCCTGCTAGGGATCACCTGGTTAAGGGATGGCAAAATACCCAGTTAGAGGTTAAAACCCTGTTAAAGGTTACCTTGTCAGAAGATTTAAAGAACTCAATGATTTTGAGTCACCCTGTTAAAGGATTTACAAAAAGACTGTTAAAGATACCTGGTAAAGGGATTTTCCATTTGCTGAAATGGTTAGAAGTCAACAAGTAGTACATTGATCTGATAACAACACTTAATGCCAAGGCAGATCCACTTCAGTTCCTTTGCTTCTGCAATCACACTCTATAGATTTCTACTCACTCCTCCGGTCTGGCAAGAATCACTTCACACACATTCATTTGCCAACAACTTCAAATGAGAATCATCATTGACCTTATAGACAACAATTAGGTCGGTGGCAAAAACCTAAAACCCTAAGCATCTAGGTTAACAATACAGTCGATCCAATCCTGGCCATTTAAACATATTACATAGGGTAAAACAATCTTGAGAAAAATCTCAAGACATTCTGCATCGTTTGTTCTTTGCCACTTCCGGAAGCTGATAACCCATCACACGCTCTCCATCGTTTGCTAAGATTTTGCACATTCCCGAGGTAGATAGAATCAATCTTCTTCATGCAAGACCCTCAAGGAAATCCTTCATGCGCACAAGGCCGACGTAGCAACATGATCTGATCTTCATTTCAATGCTAACTCATCACAGGATGTCATTGGTCGAATCACACAGACTTGGAATGCATCAACCAGAAACTCTGAAGCTGAGACTACCAACCAGTAGTCATATCAAATGAAACCCCGATACAAACTTGGCATATACCAGTTCACATTCCAACATACCGGTTCACCTTTTTGCATATACCGGTTCACATCATCATACTGGTTCACTTCATACCATCATACCGGTTCTCTTGCCAGTTTGCTTTCTTCAATAAACTGGTTCATACTTCATCATATTGACATCAATGACAACATACAATCCTATCATGTCATCAAACTCTGCACATATGCCAACAATCTCCCCCTTTGGCATTGATGGCAATACACAAAGATATCTCTACATCTTCTTCCATAATATGTCTTCAATACTGCAGATATCTTCTCTGCTTCAAATCTTCTCCCCCTTTGACAAAAATGCCAAAGTGGAGGCACAAACATCCAAGTTCCATTATGCTGCTCTCCCTGAGGAGTAGTATCCTTCAACACACCAATCCTGAAAAGATTTGACAATGCAATACCTGACTAATGTGGAGCACATACATTTAGTTCACTTCTTGAAGGGGCAGCACCCCTAATTCACCTCTTAAATAGGTAGATGTAGCCTTCGGTAGAGGCTTGGTGAATATATTTGCTAACTGCTCCTTACTGGAAACATGTTCCAATACAACCTCTTTGTTCTGAACTTTCTCCCTCAAGAAATGATACTTGAGCTCAAAGTGCTTGGTTCTAGCATGCAATACCAGATTCTTGGAAATATTAATTGCACTTGCATTGTCACAAAATATACTCATCGGTTCAGATACATGGATTTTGAAACCACTTAATACATGCTTCATCCAAATTGTCTGAATGCAGTTCATAAATGCTGCTACATATTCTGCTTCTATTGTAGACTGAGAGATACAACTCTTCTTCTTGCTCATCCATGAGATTAGTCTACCACTGAGAAAGAATACACCATCGGTTGTGCTCTTTCGGTCGTCCACATTACCAGCCCAATCGACATCTGTAAATACTTTGAGATTGAAATCATTACTGTATGGATACCATAATCCATAATCTATAGTTCGCTTCAGATATCTAAGAATCCGCTTGACTGCTACCAAGTGGGATTCTCTTGGACCTTTCTGGAAACGTGCAGCAATGCCCACTGCATGTGCAATGTCCACTCTGCTGTGTACTACATAGTGAAACTTACCAATCATTGACGGATATTCCTTCTCATTCACCAATGCTGAGCCATCTTCTTTTGACAATTTACAACCGGTCATCATTGGTGTACCAACCGGTTTGCTGTCTTCCATGCCAAAGGTCTTCAACACCTCTTTGACATACTTGGACTGAGTGATAAAGATACCATCTTTCATTTGTTGAATCTGTAGTCCAAAGAAGAACTTAATCTCTCTGATTAGTGACATCTCAAATTCCTTCTTTATTTCATCTGCAAATGCATGGCTCATCTTGTCATCTCCACCAAAAATCATGTCATCAACAAACACTTCATAGATCAGAATTTGATCTCCTTCTGACTTCAGATAGATATTGCTATCTTCACTTGTTCTTTCAAATCCAATCTTCACAAGATGGGAGTGTAAACGTTCATACCATGCTCTAGGTGCTTGCTTCAATCCATACAAGGCTTTATGTATCCTACACACCATATCACTGTCTTCTGATAGGGAAAACCCATTTGGTTGCTCTATATACACTTCCTCTTCAAGTATTCCATTCAGGAATGCAGATTTCACATCCATTTGATACACTTCGAATCCCTTGAAGGCTACATATGCAAGTGGCATTCAAACTCCTTCCAATCTAGGAAAGGTTTCTCCATAGTCTTCTCCT
This sequence comes from Cryptomeria japonica, assembly GCF_030272615.1. Taxonomy (NCBI): domain Eukaryota; kingdom Viridiplantae; phylum Streptophyta; class Pinopsida; order Cupressales; family Cupressaceae; genus Cryptomeria; species Cryptomeria japonica. The sequence goes on from NC_081414.1 coordinate 918,399,145, forward strand.
TCTTGTTGAGCATATCTCTTACATACCAATCTTGCTTTGTTTCTTACCACTGTGCCATCTTCATTCAGCTTGTTTCTAAAAACCCATTTGGTGCCAATAACATTTTTGTACTCAGGTCTGGGTACCAAAGACCATGTACCATTCTTTTCTATCTGGTCAAGTTCCTCTTCCATAGCCTTAATCCAGTCTTCATCTTTGTGTGTCTCTTTAAATGTTTTGGGCTCAAATTCAGAAATCATGCAAGAATTCTCTCCGACCTTTCTTCTTGTAAGTATTCTTGCATCCTTATCCCCCATGATCTTCTTTGGATCATGATGCAGCTTTACATACCTAGGAATGATCTTAATTGATTCCTCTTGCTTTTCTTCTTCATCATCATCTTCATCAACATCTACTGGTGTAGGAGCACTGTTATTGGTACTTGGTTGTTTTGTAACCGGTTCCCAGAAGGTTATATCCGGTTCATCTACCGCTTGCTCACTGCTGGTTTCCTCAAGCTTCTCAGAGGTTTCATAAACTCTAACATTGATACTTTCAACAATTCTTTGAGTCCTATTGTTAAAACACTTGAGAGCTTTTCTCTTGGTGGAATACCCTAGGAATATTCCCTCATCAAATTTTGCATCAAACTTGCTTTGGTGTTCACTTCTCTTAATATAACACTTGCTACCAAACACTCTAAAGTAGCTTACTACAGGAGTCTTACTGGTCCAATACTCATAAGGAGTTTTATCCTTACATTTCTTGATGAGTACCCGGTTCATAGTGTAGATTGCAATGCTCACCGCTTCTCTCCAAAAAGTGTGAGCAACCTTCCCTTAAATCAACATCGTTCTGGCTGCTTCAACTACAACCCGGTTGTTCCTTTCTACTAGGCCATTCTGCTGTGGAGTCTAGGGGGAAGACAGTTGCCTCTTGATGCCATTCTCTTCACAGTACTTATTGAATTCTCCAGAAGTGAACTCACCTCCTTGGTCGGTTCTAAGGCATTTGATTCTCTTATCGCTTTCCTTTTCAACTAGTGCTCTGAAGGCTTTAAACTTTCCAAAAGCTCCAGACTTGTCTTTCAAGAATGTGACCCACATCATTCTAGAGCAGTCATCAGTAAGAATCATAAATTACCTATCTCCCTGAACACTCCTAGTTTTCATAGGACCACACAAATCGGTATGCACAAGATCAAGTAAATTATCTACTGTGAAAGATTTATCTTTGAAGGTTAAGGAAGACATTTTCTCCAGTTGACATTCTTTGCACAAAGGATTCTCCGGTTTGTTCAGCATAGGAAATCCTCTAACTACCTTGATCTTACTGGCCTTCACAATATTATCAAAATTTACATGGCAGAGTCTCCTATGCCATATCCAACTGTCATCAAACTTAGCCATTAGACATTGACTGATATTTGTATTTAACTGAAATAAGTTACCTTTGGTCTGCATACCGGTGGCCATCAGTTCACCACTCTTTCCTTTTATTTTGCACACTCCATCTTTGAATTCCAGAGTGAGTCCTTTATCATTCAGCTGAGCAACACTCAAAAGGTTATGCCTGAGACCTTCTACCCAATACACATTATCAACACTGCTTTTTCTATTTAGAGAGATGGAACCTTTTCCTTTTACCATACATGGTGCATCATTACCAAATCGGACTACACCTCCATCATACTCTTCCAGAGACATAAAATTTCTCCGGTCACCAGTCATGTGGTGAGAACAACCACTGTCAATAATCCACTCATTAGAATTATCAAAGCGGGAGACAAGAGTCTTCTTGTTTGACACATCTTCCTTAATGGCTACAAACACTATGTCTTCGCTTTCTTCATCTTCTGATTCATCATCAGTGACACCTTCATTGACCGCAACAAGATAGTTTCTCCTATTTCCTCCTTTGAACTTTTTAAACTTTTCCGGTTTGTCCTTATTATCACCGTTGGGACAATTGACAACAATGTGTCCTATCCTATTGCAAGAAAAACATTTCAAAGGGAGCTTACCTATGTATTTTCCAGTTCCCTTAGGAAGTCTCTTGGCAAGAAGAGATTCAAATTCCATTAGGATCTCCTCATCATCCATATCCCTTCTTTGTCTAGGTTCACAGCTGGTACTAGCTTCTTTACCCTTTCTAGATAGTGCAACAGATGCGCTAAAGGCTGAATCAGTCTTCTGAACACTACCATCATAACTGTTTAGCTCACATGCGGTCAACTTAGCAATGATGGAATCAAGGGATATCTTTGTCTTGTCAATAAATCTCAACTCCTGAATAGCGGCAACCCTTATTGCATAGACCGGTAATAAGGATCTCAAAACTTTTCTAACAATGGTGGAATCATCCATTGCACCTCCTACACTCTTGATGTCTCCAACAACAGTTTTAATCCTTATCCCATATTGTTGAATGGTCTCTCATTCAACCATCCGCATGTCTTCAAATTTTCCTCTAAGGATTTCTTCCTTAGCTTGCTTCACATGCTCATCACCACCATAGATAGACTCCAGAGTATCCCATACATCTTTGGGATTGTCTTTATCCTGAACATGTATAAACTCAATATCAGATAGATTGCTAATAAGAGCTTCCATGACTTGCCCATTTTCCTGAATTTCTCTTCTTTGATCATCGGTGAGAGTACCAGTAGGGACAACATAAGTATTCTCAACATAGTTCCAGTGTTGAGCACCCATGCTTTTAATGTATATCTTCATTCTGTCCTTCCATATCTTAAAGTTATCTCTGTTGAACTTAGGACCTTCCCTCTTCATCATTAGAATAGGATCTTTTCCTCAAGCGGTTAAGCTTATAATGCTCTGATACCAATTGATGAATAATGATGAACAATAAATACTCAACAGATACTGAGAGGGGGGGGGGTGAATCAGTATAGACAAAAACTCCTTTAACAACTTAAACTGCAAAGACTGCACTAACTGACAAACAATATCACCGATCTAAATCAAGGCACTACCGGTAAAAAATAATATGACTGTGAAAGACATAAACTAGTAACATTTAGATCTTCACAAAACCTAATATCTCATTTCCACTTCACCCATATGCTTAAACAAGTAATACATCAGAAATATAATAACCACTGGATCAACTTGCATTACCGCTTAACATAAAACACTAAAACATCACATGACAAAGCATCACACATGACACACTTATTTTTCACGTGGAAACCCAACTGGGAAAAACCACGGCGGGGATGAATACCCACAAGTTGTTCTTGAACTCTTCTGAAGTCCGCTCTATTAGGAGCCTAGTCCAGTTAAGGACTTTACAATAGGTTCTGCTAGGAACCGATCCTACTAGGGATCACCTAGTTAAGGGATGGCTAAATACCCAGTTAGAGGTTAAAACCCTGTTAAAGGTTACCTTGTCAGAAGATTTAAAGAACTCAATGATTTTGAGTCACCCTATTAAAGGATTTACAAAAAGACTGTTAAAGATACCCGGTAAAGGGATTTTCCATTTGCTGAAATGGTTAGAAGTCAACAAGTAGTACACTGATCTGATAACAATACTTAATGCCAAGGCAGATCCACTTCAGTTCCTTTGCTTCTGTAATCACACTCTACAGATTTCTACTCACTCCTCCGGTCTGGCAAGAATCACTTCACACACATTCATTTGCCAACAACTTCAAATGAGAATCATCATCAACCTTATAGACAACAATTAGGTCGGTGGCAAAAACCTAAAACCCTAAGCATCTAGGTTAACAATACAGTCGATCCAATCCTAGCCGTTTAAACACATTACATAGGGTAAAACAATCTTGAACAAATCTCAAGACATTCTGCATCATTCGTTCTTTGCCGCTTCTGGAAGTTGATAACCCATCACGCGCTCTCCACCATTTACTAAGATTTTGCACATTCCCGAGGTAGATAGAATCAATATTCTTCATGCAATATCCTCAAGGAAATCCTTCACGTGCACAAGGTTGATGTGGCAACATGATCTGATCTTCATTTCAATGCTAACTCATCACAAGATGTCATCGGTCGAATCACATAGACTTGGAATGCATCAATCAGAAACCCCAAAGCTGAGACTACCAACCGATAGTCATATCAAATGAAATCCTGATACAAACTTTGCATATACCGGTTCACATTCCAACATACCGGTTCACTTTTTCGCATATACCGGTTCACATCATCATATCGGTTCACTTCATACCATCATACCGGTTCTCTTGCTAGTTTTCTTTCTTCAATATACTGGTTCATACTTCAACATATTATATTGACATCAATGACAACATACAATCCTATCATGTCATCAAACTCTGCACATATGCCAACAGGCGGATTGTCAGATGATGACCTATCTCAGGCATCGCGCTAATGAGTATAGGTGTGAAGGGCCTTATCATATTAAGTACTGGGTTAATTTGCATGTTTTAAAAGGCTACTTGAAAAACAAGAAAATTACCTTGGTTTTCGATTCCAGCTTCTCTATTCTTCAACATCTGGTCAGTTTGTGCTCCCTTGAGGGTTTCAACTTGAACAACTATCACATTATGGGAGGAAATCTCAACCGTAATGAGCCCACCAGCTGTGATAGTTGGAAGGGTGAAAGAAAAATTTGGAGAAGGTTGCATAAATATAGCTTCACTGATTATATGGAGAAATTGCATGGGAGCAAGAAGTCCGTTTGCCGTGGTTTTGCCAAGGGTTGGAAAAATAACAAAGTTACTCTGTTTGGTCAGACTTGGAGAGTGGATGAATACTTTATGGCTGAGGTGACCGGTTTGTAGAAGGACGACATCAAGTTTTATAGAGACTGCAAGTTCTCGGTGGAAGCCATCAAGAATTTCCTCAAGAACGAAGAAGAAAGGGCTCGCCTTGCCAAAAAGGATAATACTTTCTATTATCTCCCTAACCAGGTAAAATCCTTTTGGCAGAAAATGTTGAAAGTGTTAATGGAGTATCTTACGGTTGATGGTAGGTTTTCAAAAGTCTATAATTACCACTTTGTTATCCTTAATCACTTTCGCCATGGCTCTAAGATATCTCTGCCCTTCTATTTGGCCTCCTCCCTTAATGATAGTCTGACTGACCATGGTAAGAAACCTAATTCCTACCCCATTTCTCACCAAGGTCTTATTTTGTTAATATATGAGCATCTTAAGGGTAAAGTTAAGGCTAATAAGGATGATACCTTTGTGGAGAATGCCCATATTTTTTAGGATTATGACGGTTCTGACTCTGATGAGAATTCTTCCAATCTTCCTCCTAAAAAGAAATCGAGGGTTAGTGAAAAAGCTGAAGAAGACACTAAAGAGAAGCTTGTTTCTGAGTAGGAGCAGGAGAAGGAGGTGGAAGAAGAGGCGGAGAATGAGTAGGAGAAGGAGGTTGAGGGTGCGGAAGGAGACAAGGATAATGAGCAGAGAGAAGAGGATGTTGAAGAGTATGAGGTTAAGGAGAATCCCTATGATTCAGACAACAGGGATGATGTTCAACATAATATTGAGGAGGGCAACCCTAGGTCTGAGGATTTTGCCCATGACATGGAGAATGCAGATTGTATTCAGAATGCTGCTAAGGGGGTGGTTGATAACATTACCAGCATTCAGGAAAAACAAAGAGATGGATTTCAAAATTGATAATTTGGTTAAGGATATCAACATTAAAGGAAAAGAGGAAAATGCAGAGGATAATAGTGAAGCAAAGGATGAAAAAGAAATTTTGGACTGGTTGGAAAGTGAGATTATAAAGGGAGATTTGAAGCACCTGGAGGATGTGGTGAGGACTCTCAAAGAAAAGGGTGAGTCTGATAATGATCTGATAAACAATCGTATTCAAAAAACTGAGAGTGCTTTGAGGAAATTCATGGAGCATAGCTTGGCTGTGTTGAAGGTGTCTTCTCAAAACATGAATGCATTGATTGCTTGCCTAGAGAAGGATAAGCAAAATAAAGACACTGTGATTGTTGATGATGAGCTGGCTTCTAGTTTTGTTCAACACTCTTCCAGATGTAGAAATAGGCAAAATGCAAGAGAGCTAGAGCTGAAGACCAAAGGTAATCAACAGGTGCAGGAAAATAAAGACCTGAAAGAGGTAGCAAATGCGATGATGATGCTAGTCAGGGATGCGGAAGAGACCATAAAGATTTTCACCTGAAATGTAATTTTGTTTTTAGGCGTGCCAGTCTCTCGTTGGTCTTTTGCTATTCTTTACTCTAGCTGTTGTCTTTTGTGCTATTCTTTTGCAGCCTTTCTCTCTTTGTTCTGTCCTCTCTAGTTTCTCTATTGATTTTCTTTTCGATATGTAAGTGAGTTTCGGGTTCCTTAAAACCTGATTTTCCTTAATCAAAAACAAGATGCGAGTCCTTTATCAAATGGAGGAGAATGGGTGGTACATATGAGATGTTCTTGTCCTGTGATCGAACTACCATGGACAAATGTAAGCGAACCAAGGGGATAGAGTGATGGTGGTGGGATGGTTTGGATAGGAGGAAATGGAGGATCAAGAGGTGGAGTATATGGGATGAGAGTATCTTGACTTGGCAGAGGGGATGATAGGGGATATTGAGATGAAGGGGATGGAATGGTAGAATCTTTACATGGATCAATAATTGTTTGAACATCTGGAGCAAGATCTTGGAATGATGGGATTAATGTGGATGGTGTGACAAGATGTGAGTGGGTAGACTCTTCAGATGGAATTGATGGAAGGATGTGAGATTCAGTGACTTGGGTAGATGGAGTGGATGGAGGGACAAGAGGTTCTTCAACTAGGATAGATGGAGTGGATGGAAGGATGGGAGATTCATCAACTAGGGGAGATGGAGTGGATGGAAGGATGGGAGGTTCCTTGACTTGGGTAGATGGAGCAGATGGAAGGATGGGGAGTTCCTCAACTGGGATAGATGAGGTGGATGGAAGGATGAGAGGTTCCTTGACTTGAGTTTTAATTATGGTAAGAGTAGGTGATGGGGATTTTGGTGTGGGAGGTGGAAGGGAAGTTGTTGAAATGGAAGAAGGAATGGACAGTCAAGGATTGTGGTAGGATGAAATGGATGAAGGTGGACTAATGTAGAATGGAGTGGATGGTGGAAGATTGAGGTAAGATGAAAGACTGCAACTGGTGCCACGTTCTTGTTAGTGAATGTTCATCATGACAATGTGTGAAGGTGGTGCCTACAGATAACTGAATCGTGGTTTTGAAACAATAGGTTGCGATGTTACTTGAGGTTGATGTTGTGGGGCATTGACTACTTGTGGAACTGATTGGATGGGTGAGGGCACATATGATAATGACATTGTGTAATTCATGCCCCTAGTCATAGCTTGTGTGACAAATGATGGCGGATTAGGATTAGATGAAGGATTGAGATAGGATGGAAGATTAGAATTGGATGGAGAAGTGAGATAAGATGGAAGATTAGAACTGGATAGAGAAGTGAGATAAGATGGGAGATTACAATTGGATGGAGAATTTAGATAAGATGAAAGATTAGAACCGGATGGAGAAGTGAGATAAGATGGGAGATTAGAATTGGATGGAGAATTTAGATAAGATGGGAGATTAGAACCGGATGGAGAAGTGAGATAAGATGGGAGATTAGAACTGGATGGAGAATTTAGATAATATGGGAGATTAGAACTGGATGGATAATTTAGATAAGATGGGCAATTAGAACTAGATGGAGAAGTGAGATAAGATGGGAGATTAGAACTGGATGGAGAATTTAGATAAGATGGAAGATTAGAACCAGATGGAGAATTTAGATAAGATGGAAGATTAGAACCAGATAGAGAATTGAGATAGGATGGAAGATTAGAATTGGATGGAGAAGTGAGATAAGATGGGAGATTAGAAATGGATGGAGAATTTAGATAAGATGGGAGATTAGAACCAGATGGAGAAGTGAGATAAGATGGGAGATTAGAACTAGATGGAGAATTTAGATAAGATGGGAGATTAGAACTGAATGGAGAAGTGAGATAAGATGGGAGATTAGAATTGGATGGAGAATTTAGATAAGATGAAAGATTAGAACTGGATGGAGAAGTGAGATAAGATGGGAGATTAGAACTGTATGGAGAAGTGAGATAAGATGAGAGATTAGAACCGGATGGAGAATTAAGATAGGATGGGAGACTATGATTAGGGCTGTGAGCAGAAGCAAATGAAAGATGACCAAACCCATCATAATAAGATTGCCACATGACTTGGAGATTTGTCTCATTAGGATGATCAACCATACCCTCGTCATCATCGACATAGGATTAAGTGGAAGAAAATGAGGGATTAGCATACTCATCATAGTAGGATTGATACATGACTTGGACATCTATGTCATCAGGTTGATCAACCATACCCTCGTCATCATCGACATAGGGTGAAGTGGAAGAAAATGAAGGATGACCAAACTCATCGTAATAAAATTGCAACATGACAATTAGTTGATGAGTTGGAGAGATGAAAGATGAGAATGCACGATAGACCAAAGCTCATAATAGGATGAATGACCAACTCAAACTAGGATGGGGATTGATGTTTGATGAAGCTAGAAAGAGGATGAATTTTGATGTTTGATTTTGGATGGCTGATGTTTGGATTGATGACCTAGGAAGAACGCAATGATGATGACAATTAGGAGATGGGAGATGATGATGGATGATAGTGACGATGCAAGATGATGAAAGATTGATCGCGGTAAAAGGCAACTACTTTGATGACTGGACCAATCGAAATCATAAAAAGATGACCAAAGAGCTCTGAAACTAGAGATGGCGAGGATGATAACCTGGATGTTGAGAGATATGAGACAAACAATGATCTAACAAAAAATCGGCAGCATCTGGACGCAAATGGGACACAATGATCAAACATCACGTGAAGCCAAGAACCAAAGGATACTAATTGAACAAGAATCTAGAGACTCATAGACAACATAACACCTAGACCAAGGACATCTAGGACCAGAGAAACACATGGATAAATATATCAACAACTAATAATCCAAAGATTTCTACCACAATGCGGACAACATAACAACAACGTAACAACATCGAAAGACCAAGATCATAAAAGCTAGATCTTGAAAGTTGTTAGATCAAGTAGTTTCTAAGACAATGCGGGCAACATAACGACAATGTAATGACGTCTAAGAACAAGATCATGAAAGATAGGTGTAAATTGCCAATAGATCAAGAAATGTTTAAAGTAATGCACACAACATAACGACAACACAATGACGTCTAAGAACAAGATCATGAAAGATAGGTGAGACTGATAGCAAACCTACCAGAGTAAAGAGAAAACCTGCGAGTTTTCAAAGCAAACCCATGAGAGTTAAATGACAGTGAATATGTTAAGTAAGTCAATCTAGCTCAAGACAAAGGCATTCCCGCTATACCAGGAAGTGAACCCGCTGCAGGACATCAACATCTAGGACTCTGTGAAATGTGATGTGTTTGATGACTAATATTGATTTTGGCAAAAGATCGTTGTGACACAAACACAACAAGCACATATGAATGATAGAATGCAATAAAACAGTCATGCACTTCCTAGGATAGTCAAATGACAGTACTTGTTGAATCCCCTAACCATTAAATACCACATCCAACCAGATAGATAGAAGCTTGGCAGCACTGGCTCCACCCTCAACATACTTCTCGAACATGCCAAGCTTAGAATTTCTAAAGACTCAAAGATCTCGAGAAATTTTCTGTCTCAAATTGGGGGGTACATGATGGGTGTCTTCAGCATGCACATACCACAATGCCTAAGTCAACAAGTAGAAGTATTGGGGCCACTATAACAATGGTTTGTAGTAATTTTTCAACGGGTCCAATCCAACAATGGATTCTTGAAGAAAGCCACTTGAGACTTTAATTGAGCTTATCAGTGCAGAGAAGGCCTCCACATATGACGAATTCACTCAACACTTCAGCTCTTTGACCGGGTTTTATATATAGCAGCTCAAAAAAAACTGCTCGAGGTTGCGCTGGGAGAGATGCTATCCCCAACGTGCCCCTGTTTTGAAACACTCCCTTGAGGTGATGAGGCCCCCAAGAGGTGATTCACTACTAAAAAGAAAAATGAGTGTCGCTAACACTTATCTCTTGCACCTACGACCATGAGAGCTAGAGGGAGAGGATAGTGTGTGTTATCAGTAGAACCACTCTACATGTGCACAAGTGTGCCAATCACGAAAGACATGGGGTTCATTTCCTTTAATCAAATTGAAGTGGGCCTAATTACTCAAAAGACATAACATGTCCATTTCCTTAGTTGAATTGAAGTGTGCCTAGATTAAGCAAAAGACACAAATGCAAAATGAAAGTAATAAAGGAAATATTGTTTTTGTGAAACCCCTCTTTAGCGGTCCTGCAAACAATTGTTAATGTTTTCAAAGCATGGGGTCTTCTTATCGCTTGGTTTGTTGCACAAACATTAGAAAAATATCATCCAAAACACACAAGTTAGTTCATTAGTACTAAAATAACATTCTGGAAAATCATACAAATGATAATGAGAGAACACAATGCAAACCCTCTGTTTCAAGTTGTGTTCCTACTGTTTTAGGGTGTGTTCCCATTGTTTCAAGGTGCATTCTCGCTGTTTCGCATTCCTGCTGTTTCAGGGTGTGTTCTTGCTATTTCAGGGCGCGTTCCCACTGTTTTAGGGTGCAAACTTGAAAAATTTAAATCATCTAAAAAACACACAAGTTAGCATATTAGTCTAAAAATAGCATCATGGAAAATCATGTAAATGATAATTAGTGATCCCGCTACTGTATGGTGCAAACCTGTTGGTTTAAGCGAACTCATTGTTGCAAGGATGCAAACCCACTGGTGCAAGGATGCGAATTTGTTGTTGCAAGGATGCAAACACATTGTTGCAAGGATGAGAACTTGCTATTGCAAGGGTGCGATCCTGCTATTGCAAGGATGCGACCCCGCTGTTGCAAGGGTGCGACCCCGCTGTTGCAAGGATGCGAACTCGTTGTTTCACAGATAGAAGCCAATTATCATTTATAAAAAGCCGAAACTTAAAATGGAAATTTTACCTTCGGTACAAAAAATGATAATGGCTATTCCGCTGTTGTATGAAAATGATAATAGCGAACTCGTGGTTTCAGGGTGCAAACCCGTTGTTTTGTGAAATCACGGGATTGAGAAAATAGACTTCCGCCTAGGTGGAAACCAACTTGTAGATCTGCTTTTTTGCTTGCAAGTGCTCAAAATCTGTCAAAAACGCACTCAAACCTCAAAAAACATTAGAATGACTCATGAAGTGGGTCCCACTGGGCATGCCAGAAAACGTGCGATGAAAAATGTGTGTGCGAATACTAAGGACTAAAAAGCAAGCTAATTAATCAAGCAAACACAATACATCATACACCTCAATATTAGAATGGTAAAACTAGAACAAGGACAAAATGATAAACAATGCAAACCATAATTCCCACTTTAATTTGATTATTCCACGATTGGATGTGTGCTCATGACGTAGCTTCAGATGCTTGATATTGCTCCATGATGTCAATGCAAAATGATGAATGATGAGTGATAAAAGATGAAGTGTGAGTTGAGTGATAATTTCGGCAGAGTGACGAGACAGTTGAGTGAAAGTGGATCAGAGAGATTATTTCGGCATTATGATGACATGATTAAAAAAAGGTGGATGATTTGGTCTAAAATGAGGGGGATTAAATAGGCAAGATGAGGAAGGGAAGGGGAGGTGAAGAGGAGACACTTGTCCTCCAAAAAGGATAAGTGGCTCAACTAGAAAGAAAAGGGGTGACATGTGTCCATGAGGACACATGTCTATTTTGGGCAAAGCCACCCAAAAATAGGAAGAGTGACATGTGTCCTTAACTATTGTGGGCAAGGCCACCCAAAATAGGAATAGTGACATATGTCTCTAAGGACACATGTCTATTTTGGAAAAGGCCACCCAAAATAGGATATTTTCCCCAAAATAAGGAATTGGTTAGGATGTTCACACATGTGTGGGAGGTTACAAGGGATAGGATAAGGTTGGTTGGAGGGATGACTAGGCTAGCGAAGTGGGTTGGAAGGATAGGGTTGGTTAGGATAGGATTGGAAAGAGTTTAGGTATAAAAGTTAGGAGCCATGTGCTCAAATAGGAATTTGAGCCAAATTAATTAATCCATGGGCTTGGAAAGGGGATATTTAATTAATTAAAGTAATTAATCAAAAAAGTTGGGGGGGAGAACAAGGATAATTAATTAATTAGGAGGATAGGATTGGGGGATTAATTAATTAGGAATTAATTAATAGGAAGAAAGGGATAGGGAAATTAATTAATTATATTAATTAATTGGAAGAATAGGATTTGAATTTGATTAAATTAATTCACCAAATTTAGGTGTCTACAATTTGCAATAGGTAAATGTGGAATTCTAAATTAGAAAGGAATATAAATATTCATTATAAGTAGTTGTTTCCACCATCCTTGAGTGAATGAAGAAAGATGGGACTACAAAGGAGGACTTGAAAGATCGAGTGGGATAGCTCACCTCATACATTAATCACCTAGTGAGTCGAATTAACAAAAGTGCACCCACTCCAACTATTTTTGTTGCATTGAATAAGGTTGCCTAACATGTAGATGTTTAAGGGGTCCTCTCTTATACCTCAAATTGAAGAGACAAATTAAAAGAGCTAGGTAGTAAGGTCATGAAATAAGCATTGAGATCCTATCACAACATTAGTGATGAGGCAATTTTGGCATTAGAAGTCAATGAGCTTCTAGCTTGGGAGGAATATTTCCTAGTTTTATAGAGAGTGAAGGTGATACATATTAGAAAAATGATGTCTCAACCTTGCAATAATAAAAGGTTATTTTTTATAAATGATCGTGGGGGTATGCAAGGGGGGTACCCCCCTTGTGGCTCATCTGAGGGGGGATGACCCTCCTAGTGGGGTGTCTAGGGGTTGTTTTCCTCAACATGGGATTTTAGGGGTAGTGCCCCCAAAGCCACATTTTATGTATAATTTATTATTGTAATCTTGACCATTTATCATTAGGTCATACTGTTTATGGTGAAAATGGACAACAATAAGAACAATATTGAAAGACTAAAATGGATTCAACCACTAAACCCTAGCCTAACAATGAACAAAGATCCACCATAACATATGAAGATTACCTAAGACAATGCAAATAACTCAAAATCATAAAGATTATACCATCACATATCCAATAGGGTTTTGATCTCCATTCTTCCTATCTCCATTGATCTTGTTTGATATGCTTGCTCTTAGATTTTTGTATGCACAAGAGCTCAATAAAGAACGGAATGTGGTTGCAAGTGGAATTGTAGTGTAGCCAAGTTGCGTGAAAGATCATTAGCATGTGTCATTAGGGTTTGACAATGAAGAAAGCATCTCCTTAAATAGAAGACACAATAGGAAATGGAGGGTTAAGATTGAGAGGTGTAAAAAGAGAGGTCGGCTAGTATTAGAGGGTAGGTATAAGAAATACCAAAATAATGAAAGAGGTAGGTAGTGTAAGAATTAAGAGATGAATGACATGTGTCATGTGTAGAAAAAGATAATGAATTAATTAAATAAATAAAGATTTATTTAATTAATAGAAGAAGTAGGACAATTAAATAAATAAAATATTTATTTAATTTAGGAAAGGGATAATTTAAATAAATAAATGTATTTATTTAAATGAGAAATAAGGCTAGAAGAGGATAAATGAATTAATTAAATAAATAAAAATTTATTTAATTAATAGAAGAATTAGGCTTAGATAATTAAATAAATAAAATATTTATTTAATTAGACATGACAATTTTGGGTGTCTACATTTTGCCCCTCTTTGAGACAATGCGGCTTGTCGCGTTGTTTCAAAGAAGATAAGATGAACTGATACAGAGTTGCCCCAGTATGGGAATTATATGCCCCCTCGAGAGATTGGATGAAAATGTCTGAAAAGATTGCAGACAATCGCTCGATAAGAAAGACGAGATAGAATGGGTTGATTAGATAAAGTGACAAAGTCACAGGATGAAGAATACTGACTCGGGAAATGAAGACAAGGGCTAGGGTAGGCTATAAGATAGACCACGGGCAAAAGACATCCTCATTGTACTTTGTGATGAACAGGGAGTACTAAAATATGAGCAGCACTTTGTGATGAACAGGGAGTGCAAATGTGAGTAACACTTTGTGATGAACAGGGAGTGTCACACACGTAGTACTTTGTGATGAACAGGGAGTACTACTAGGATAGATAGCAACACTTTGTGATGAACAGTGAGTGTCACTAGGATAAATAGCTATGTGCATTTAGATAGCGAGTAGCATTTTGTGATAAACAGTGAATGCCACTATGACTGACATGATTGAGTTGCTTGACTGCAGGAGTACTTGTCGATGCTGGAGTCACGGGAGAGATTCCCATCGACTCAGAGGTTGCGACCTGAGTTGACAGCCGAGGACTGAGCTGCGATTAAGGTTATGGGATTGAGATACATTCTGTATGTGCCTGAGTTTTGGGTGAACATGGGATTGTTGACTGCACTGGCTGAGAGATGGCACTCAGAGACTTGTAGTTTGCATTTGCCGATGGGTGAGATGACAGTCACCTTGGAGGATGTATATAGGATTCTATGGATACTGATCGATGGGGAGTTAGTACCCTATGATCGAGACGGAGATAGGGATGCACTGAGATGAGTGTTCTAGGATCCAGGACTAGGGATGAGGGTGGGACATGTGGCATGGGATACCATGACATGGACAGGATTAGCACTACCAACAGTGTTGACAGGAGTTATCAGTGGGTTCCTCTGTCTGGATAGGACGACACGAGGGGTGGCTGTAGGGGACACAGCGGCCAGGAGAGTTGATCTTGGGGTGGGTCCTTCTAGGGCTCAAACTCCGTCGAGGCCAGGCGGCTCCGAGGAAGGGAATTCATCATAGCCGTAGAGGGCTCCCTATGTATCAGTATTGTACCATTTTTGTATTGTAGACACCTGCGGGTGATTTTGTAGCCATATGATTCTTTTGACATCATTGTATCATGACACTTTTGATTATATATGAGAGATGATCCATTTTTGCGGCAGCTATATGCATGCATACCTTATGTGATGAAATGTTCTTATGTGATACATGTTTTATGATATGGATACTTATATGATGCAATGCAATATATTTTTGTTCTTTTATGTTGTATATGTGATGCATGATGCAAATGTGAATGTATGTAATGCAAATGAATATGATAATGCAAATGATTATTTACATAATGAAAATGTGAGATGTGCTAACATGTGTTGTATGCAGGATGTGATGCAATTGTGATATCTATATGTATGTATGAAATGTTTATATGTGATAATGCAGGTGTAACTATATGAAATGCAAATGTTTTTGGTGTGTCATTATACTCAGTCATGTGATAGTGGGCTACACGGACTCGAGAAGGACAATGGAAGTCAATCAAGAAAGGGGGATGGAAGACAGAAGATATGAACGTGAAAGAGCTTCTTGTGCGTTATCATCATTGAGCTTTATTATGGCAAAATAAGTTATGACAATCGAGGCATTTGTTCGGCCCAGAAAGTCATTGTACCTGTTTGCATGGAGATAAGACAGTCACAAACAAGGAATGCCCCAGTTCATACTAGACTCACAGTGTCCTCATATCCTTGGACAAGTCATAGCATTACTAAAAGACAATCCACAGACAACAAATGCAAATAGGTGACGATACCCCATCCTCGCCTTTCTAGTCAAAGACATCCTGGAGATAGAATCTCTAGTCAAAGACATCCTGGAAAAGCTAAAAGACATGTCACCAAAAAGATAAAATCAAAAGAAAACCAAGACTCGACACCAACATCCACTGTAGTCCTCAAGTTTAGTGTCTCTTGTCACTTGTTTAAGTCTTATTTGATTGTGGTCACAATGTTCACTTTCACAAAAAGGATAGATAGCACTGAACCATATGTTGTCTGAGTCTGTTGAAAGATTTGATTTTGTTGAAGCCCATTGTTGCTGCTGTGTTTCATTTGAAACTGACTGAATCCATGAAACTGATACTTTATTGTGGAGAAGATGGAACTTCATTGCGGACTGGCGATGCAGATGTTGCTTTATTGCGGATTGTGCGCGAATAGACTGAAGGAAGCTGAAAGAAACTGTACTCCTCGAAACATGTGATGTTCTCAGTTCCACACCCATCACTAGACGCAGGATTTGCCTTAGCCACAGATAGGATCTGATTTATTATGGATGGAAAGGGAGTGAAAAGGGAGGTTTATCATGAATGGCAAACCAATCTTGGGTAGATCAATAACAAGCCATGATGGGATTGGGTAAGTTTATTATGGCTGAATTGGTTGTGAGTGTGTGCAAAGTGAAAGGATGAAAGTGAATCCTGAAGGAGGGAGGAGCAAAGTCTCTACGCATGGCGCTGGTGACCCAGTTTTCACCATGGTACTTGTCCAGGGCGCCACCGAAGTGGTTTTCACCGTTGGACGAAATTATTTCTCTTTACTTTTTTGGATTTTTCAATTTTTTTGTTGTCACAAGGCGCCTGTTTGCCAGGTTTTCGCCATGTAACGATTTTTTTTTTTTGTTTTATAATTTTTTTTTGTATTTTTGAAATTTTTTGATTTTTTTGTATTTTTGCATTAAGATGCTCTGAAAAGCTATGTGTAGAACCTGCGAAGGTGCATGCTGTTGATAGGATCCTCCAAGGGTTCACCTTCTGTAGTTGAGAGCTGATATGCCCCAGATCCATATACTGCTGTGATGATGTAAGGACCAAGCCAGTTTGGTTCGAACTTGCCCTTCTTATCTCTGTCTTGCTGATTCTTGGGGTTCTCTCTGAGGACTAAGTCACCTACCTCAAATGTGCGAGGCTTGACCTTGTGATTGTAACTGCGACTCATTCGTTGTTGGTAAGCCTTGAGATGATTAAAAGCAGTGTGTCGTCGTTCCTCCAGCAGTTCTAGTTCTTGTAAGCGAGAGACCCTGTAGTCTTCATCGTTGATTATGTTTCTTAAAGAGACCCGTAAAGAAGGTAGCTCGACCTCAATAGGCAAGATGGCTTCAGCGCCGTAGACAAGTGAGTAGGGTGTAGCTCCTGTAGGTGTGCGGACACTTGTGCGGTAGGCCCAAAGTGCAGGATTGAGTTGGACATGCCAGTTACGGCCAGCGTCGTCGACTGTCTTTTTAAGGATTTTGAGAATTGTTTTATTAGACGCCTCAGCTTGGCCATTACCTTGGGGGTAGTATGGTGTGGAGAAACGGTGAGAGATATGGAAGCGCTCACAGAGTTCACGAACATCCTGATTTTTGAAGGGACGCCCGTTATCGGTAATAATGGAAGTAGGAATCCCGTATCGGCAAATGATGTAGTTCAAGATGAAGGTAGCAATTTGTTTCCCAGTAACTTGTGTGAGAGGCACGGCTTCAATCCACTTTGTGAAATACTCTGTGGCTGTGATAATGAATTTATGTCCATTGGAAGAAGGAGGGTGAATCTTGCCTATGAGATCGAGTCCCCACTGACAAAAGGGCCAAGGAGATGCAAGTGGTTGTAGTTCCTATGCTGGTGCATGTATAAGGTCTCCATGAATTTGACACTGCTTACACTTTTTGACAAACTGATATGCATCTTTTTCCATAGTAGGCCAATAGTATCCAGTCCTGATGAGTTTCTTGGCCAAGGTAGGACCACTAGTATGCGGACCACATATCCCTTCGTGCACTTCTCGTAACGCAATCTGAGCTTCGTCACTCTCTAAACATCTAAGAAGGGTGCCATCTAGACCTCGTCGGTATAGGATATCAGCTAGGATAACGTATCGGGAGGATTGGCGAATGAAAGTGCGGCATTGGTTGTTCGATAGACCGGGAGGTAAGATATTGTCGCGAAGGTATGTGAATATGGAACCATATAACTGGGATTCAGGATCAACAACACATATCATTTCAGTAGGAGTGATCTCGTGTGAAGGAATCAGCAGGTTGTCTACCAGAACTCATAGCAGGTCTCATTTTGCGGTAGATCAATGAGCGAAGCAATTGTAGCCATGGCATCAGCAGCGCGATTCTGTTCTCTTGGTATCTACTCAAACTCTATCTTTGCAAAGTGCTGTTTCAGATCATCTACCAGTTGTTTGTAAGGCATTAGCTTTTCATCTTTTGTTTGATAATCATCAGTTACTTGACGGATGACAAGTTGAGAATCCCCAAAAACACGAAGTTCTTGGATCTTCCACTGAACTGCAATTCTTAGCCCAATTGTTAATGCCTCGTATTCCGCTATATTGTTGGTGCAAGGAAATGATAAGCGGTATGACTTTGGTATAGAATCGCCCTGGGGAGTTATAAAAAGTATACCTGCTCCTGCCCCATGCTGTGTGTATGAGCCGTCAAAATATAATTGCCATGGCTTTGCAGGTGATATCGTTAGAATGGACTCATCTGGAAATTCTGACTGTAGAGGAGCATCATCTATCATGGGAGCATCTGCCAATTGATCTGCAATGGCTTGTCCTTTTATAGCTTTTCTGTCCACGTATTCAATGTCGAATTCACTCAAGATCATTACCCACTTGGCCAGCCGCCCAGTAAGTGTAGCTTTGTTGAGAAGATATTTTAGTGGATCAATTCTAGCAATCAACCTAGTCTTGTGAGTGAGCATATAATGTCGTAATTTCTGTGAAGCAAAGACCACAGCGAGACATGCACGCTCAATTGGTGTGTAGTTCAGCTCATATCCCACCAATGTGCGACTGATATAGTAGACCGCTTTTTCCTTGCCGTCAGGTATTTGCTGTGCTAAAAGTGCCCCCAGTGCTGTTGGAGTAGCTGATATGTAAAGTAGCAATGGTTGATCTGGAATTGGTGGCATCAAAACTGGCGGGTTCAAAAGATAGTCTTTAAGTGCCTGAAAAGCCTGTTGACAGTTCTCATCCCATTTGAACTTGATGTTTTTGTGTAGCAGGTGCTGGAAAGGATTGCACTTATCTGCAAGTTGTGCTATGAATCTTCGTATGGACTGGAGTCTCCCTTGTAAAGACCGAAGTTGACTGATATTCTTGGGTGGCGGCATGTCCAAAATAGCCTTGACCTTTGCTGGATCAACCTCTATTCCTCTTTTAGACACAATGAATCCTAGGAGCTTCCCGGAGGTTACTCCAAAGACACATTTCTTAGGATTTAGTCTTACCTTGTACTTTTCCAACCGATCAAAAGCAACTGAAAGTATGTCCAAGTGTGTATTTCTGTCTATTGATTTAACCAAAAGATCGTCAACATAATCTTCCACGGTTATGTGCATGAGATCATGGAAGATAGTAGTCATAGCTCGTTGATACGTGGCACCTGCATTTTTCAGCCCAAAGGGCATGACATTCCAGCAGAAGGTTCCCCATGGACAAGTAAATGATGTTTTATGTTGATCTTCGGGTGCTATCCTGATTTGATTATATCCAGAAAATCCGTCCATTAAAGATAACATCTCATGGCCTGCTGTGAGATCAACAATTAAATCAATGTTTGGTAATGGGAAATCGTCCTTTGGACAAGCCTTGTTGATATCCCTGAAGTCTGTACATATTCGGATGCTGCGATCTGGTTTGCTAACAGGTACTAAGTTGGAAATCCATTCGGGATAATCAATTGGGCGTATGAATCCGACATCCAGTAATTTCTCCAGCTCTGCCTTGACTAATAATGCCACTTGTGGGTGCATTTTCCTCAATTTCTGTTTTACTGGTTTTGCCCCAGGTTTGACTGTTAAATGATGTATTACCAAATCTGGGTCTAGCCCAGGCATATCAGCATAAGACCATGCGAAGTTGATTTGTCATTCCTTAAAGAAGCCTATGAATCTTGCTCTCTCGGCCTCTGTCAATGATTGAGCCAAAAATATGTTATGTGGAACCTTTGCTGTGCCAATGTTTGTCTTTATAGTCTCCTCTACCAACATGGATGATTTTTCCTCGTATGATGCTGGGAGAATGTCAAGCCTTCCATCTTCGGGCGCCTCAGAGAGGTTTTCACCCTCAGATACGTCCTTTCTTTTTACTTTTTCGGAGTCAGATAGCGCCACAGTGTGGTTTTCGCCATAAGACCCTTGTTTTGTTTTTATTTTCACATTTTTGCGACTAGAAGGCCCGACACCCTCACCAAAGTATGCTATGTTGTTGAGCTCTATGGCGTATCCTGTTTGTGGTCTCCAGGGGGAAGATCATCTCGAATGCCAAGGTAGTCGATAATAGCTTCATCATTTTGAAATGTATCAAATTGTGCTGGTCCTTCATGATCCCAGTCAATGAGTTGGGGGTGAACGAGGGGAAGGTCTTTAGTGTTTTCAGAGTTCGTAAGGCTAATAGTGAAGATGTGGTTATATTCAGGTATGTCCAGATAGTCATCGAGGTCGTCAATGGCACTCTCCTCATCAGTTTCGATCGTGAGCGAATCCAAATTGTCGTTACTAGTAGCACCTTCAGGGGCAGGTGTCCTCATCCTATGTGATCTTGACCTAGGGCCTTGAAACGACGACTGTGTGGGATCCTCATGGGTCGGTTCCTGACCAACTCTGAATTTCTTGTAAAACTCCTCCTCCTCTGTAGGTTCCTCTGGCTCTCTAAATGTCTCGTTGAGCTCATAGTCGCTGGAGGATTTGTCTGAACCCCATTCCCATTCGTTGGAATCTGTAGAATAGTCATCTTCTTGTTGAACTTCAGCCACTTTGACTTGCCATATCTGTTTTGTTCTTTTATTGTGAATCTTGGGATTTAGAAAACCAAGCCCCT
The DNA here is from genome assembly GCF_030272615.1 of Cryptomeria japonica. Lineage (NCBI taxonomy): Eukaryota > Viridiplantae > Streptophyta > Pinopsida > Cupressales > Cupressaceae > Cryptomeria > Cryptomeria japonica. Next base: position 918,419,944 of record NC_081414.1, read on the forward strand.
TGGAGCATTCCCTTCTTGTAGTTAGCTCAGGTTGTAAAGGCTCCATGACACCTTCTTTGCGTAGTCCAAGAGGACTTTTTCCATCATACCCGAATCTTTGTAGAATTTTGAAACCTTTGCCATAGTTCTCACAGGGTATTATAATTTTATCATGTGTATCCTCTTCAGCGTCCTTATATAGCATTTTATATAAATTTTCTTCCTCTAGTTCGCCCCATTTTTGAAAGATGGTAGGATCCCATTTGAGTAGCATGATGGAGATTTGCTTATTAGGATGTGGCCTCCCATATTCCTTGGGGGAGTTCATGACTTGTCGTAAGAACATTGTTTGATTCAGAGTGTATTCTCCCATGCCTTTGTCTTGAAACTTGGCTCTAAGTTCACCTTGTTTGGATGTCGAGGGCTTTAATGACTCAGGATCAATATATGCTGAAGAAGGAGTAGCCTCACGATTGCTGGGAATGATAGTCTCAGTATGTGATCTCAAGTTATTGCAATATATGAATGGATTTGGATCACCATTGACCGTTACCTCAACTCCATTATGAGGAAACTTAATGCATTGGTGGTATGTTGATGGGACTGCCCTCATTTCATGAATCCACGGACGTCCTAGCAATATGTTGTACATGAGGTCTAGATCCAGGACTTGACAAACCACGTCCTTTGTGACTGGCCCTATTCTTAGTGGTAAGATGACCGTGCCCTTGGACGAACGCTCTTCATCATCATAAGCCTTAATAGTGATTTGGTTTGTAGAATTTACAGCTTTGTCAGAATATCCCAATTGTCTGATGGTGCTCAATGTACAAATATTAAGACCTGCTCCTCCATCTATCAGGACTCGTTTTATTCGGTGTTTATGTATGAAGGCTTCAATGTGTAGAGGTGCATTATGAGGCTGACTTATGGAGGCATCATCGGCTTCTGTGAATGTGAGGGAGTGTGGAACGGATAAGTATCCTACCATGGCTTGAAACTGGTCCACGTTCAGATCAGTAGGGACAGCAGTATCTCTCAAGGTTTTATCAAGGATAGCTTTATGTGCAGGAGATATACGTAAGAGCTCAAGAATAGATATGAGTGCGGGTGTTTTCCCTAATTGCTCTACAAGGTCGTACTCAGGCTTGGTAGATGAAAGATTGGTATTCTTGGTAGAGGCACCTGGCAATGTGATCTTACCTCGACGGGTTGTAACATGACATTCAGAGGTAGATGCGGATGAAGATCCCACACCTTTTAGGACAATTTTGGGTCTTTGAGAAGGATTCTCAGGATTTTTGTTTTTGATAGTAATGGTAGAAATATGATTGTCCATTGAGATGTGATTGATGGTAGAATCATAATTGTAAGGTGCTCTGGTGTAATTGGCTTGATCATCTGTGACTTTGCCTTTTCCTTTGTCATGTTTTGGGAATGGTTCCTTAAACACCTCATGCTCTTGATTAGATGAATGTCCCTCAATCTCTATATCTCCTCTGTCAATGAGATCTTGCACAATGTTTTTCAATCGATGGCAATTACTTGTCTTGTGACCCTTGCTCTTATGAAACTCACAATATTCATCATCATTCCACCAATTCAGTTTGACCTTTGGTTCATATGGAGGAAAATCTGGAACTGTGATCACTTTGTTTGCCACTAGCTTTTTGAATACTGATTCAAGTGGTTCTCCCAATGGAGTGTACTTCCTTCGTGGTTAAGAAGTTGTTTGATTGTTCACTTGATTGTTGGTAGAACTTGATCCAGAAAAGATGACCTTGGGTCTCACTGTGTTGGCATCAACAACACCATCATTAACTGTGTTCTTGTTCTTGTTCCAAAATTTTGGTTTGTCCTTTCCTTTGAAGTCCTCTTTGTTTTCTTTAAATAGTTTGATAACTCCTTGTTCAATTAAGACTTTTTCTGTTGCTAGGCCCTTTTCAATGACATCCTTGAATGTAGACAAACAAGCTTTTCTGAGATCATAGCCAATAGCCTTGTTAACATTTTGTGTGAACATTTCCACCATTTGTTTCTGTGGGATTTCGCAAGAGCATCTGCTAGCTAAGTTTCTCCATCTTTGTAAAAATGTTGCGAAAGATTCTCCTTCCTTTTGTTTCGTATTGCACAAGGTAGTAACTGAGACATCTGTTTCTATGTTGTAAGAGAAATGTTGAATGAATGCTTCTGCCAAGTCGCCCCATGACTTAATACCAGGAGGTAATTGAGAAAACCATTCCATAGCTTGATCTCCTAAGCTCTGTGGGAACAACCTCATTAAGTATGTTTCTTCTGCCGCTACCTCAATACAAGCTGTGAAGAATTGTCTTATGTGTGCCTTGGGGTCTCCTCTCCCTCTATATTTGTCAAATTTCGGTGTTACAAAGTGCGGAGGAAACGGAGGCATTGGAATGCTCTTATCGAAGGGATAAGGGCATATATCTCTCATAGTATATGTGGGTTTTGATGTGCCCATGTCTTCCACTTTCTTTTGTAGATCTCTAATTTGTTGCTCCAAATTATTTTTGGGTGGGGATTGATTTCTTGCAGCATACCCCATGTTTGAAACACCCATTTGAGGAGTAGCTTGTTGCATGTATGGATGATACTGATCGTAGACATGTCCATATGGAGGTCTATATTGTTGTGACATATATGGAGCACTTGGCATAACTTCTTGCTGAGGGACCCCATATCTGTTTTGTGTGTATAAACCATATTCAATAGGCCTTTCATTTTCCATTGTGTTGCCCCCAATTTTGACATGAGGTCTCCTTGTGTCAAAATTTTGAGGATGTCCTTGAGTATCCACTTGTCTTGATGGATCTAAACCTTGAGCATGTGTTTGAGCATAGGGCCTCCATGAAGGTCTTTGAGTGTAAGTATCATATGCTTGAGCTTGTGTATGTGGGATTGCTGGTTTTTGAAGCAAAACTGATGGTGACTCCGGCATCGTATTATTTGGTCCTCTATTTCCTCCACTATTTGGTCTCCTTTGATCCATGTTAGGTTGAGTTTGTTGTGAAGGTCGACTTTCCATAAGTTGAGATAAGTCAAAATCATGCGGTATTTTAGCTCCACTTTGTGCCATCATGTTTAAAAAGTATTGACGATCTCTCCTCATTATCTCTTCAACCAATCTATTGAATTGAGGATCCATTATGGATTCTTGTATGTCTGCTGATAGTATTGAAGAGTTGTCAACATTGTCATTGTGTGTAGTATTGTTGTTTATAGCGTTTGCGCTCTCCACATTTGGATTGTGTCTATAAACATTCATGTCTGGTAATGTAGTGTGCTCAGGATTGTAGAATAGATCATTGTCATACTCATAAGAACTCATGTTGGCGGACCCTTGAGCTTCTTTAGCTTTTCTCCTAGATTTTTGAAGGCGGGTTTCAACCATGAACTAGGTGTTTGACCAAGATGTGAGAGACTTAGATGAAAAGTGAAAAGAGTATGGAAGACCAAGAGTTGTATGGAATGTAAATGAATCTGAAGTTTACTTGCAATGTCCAAAGTGTAAGACCAAGTATGTAAGTAGTAGAGTAGGTGTGACTTCCAAAGAGAGGATAGTTTCTCTTGATGAGGTAAGCTGACCTTGACTCTAAGTAACACCAAATGAGACCCAAAGGTAAGAAACCTTGATGAGGGACCACTTAGCAAAGTGTAGTAGTATGTATTGTGTTGACAAAGTATGATGAGGACAAGCAAGTGACCTTTTTGACTCAAGTTTAGACAAGTGTGAATGTAAAATGAGATGCAAAGCAATGATGGACTATATGAAACCCTAGAACAGGCTGAATGCTAGATGAAACCTGAAGAAACAACCTAGGAAGCTCAAGTATTCCGAAACTGATTTCTTTTGTTTGATGGAATCTGAAATTTTCTTGCAATTTTAAACACAGACGCGACTGTATCCTTCACAGACGCGGTTTCCTGACACAGACGCTACTCTGTTAAACATAGACGTGATTCTGAGATTTTCCTGTTGATGTTTGCTGGGACTGTAACAGTTTTTTTTTTTTGCAATTGTGGACACAAACGCGCCTGTATACTTCACAGACGCGATTCCCAGACACAGACGTGTCTCTGTTCGACACAGACGCTAATAAAAACACAGACGCTATTCTGTACTTCACAGACGCGTTTGTCCGACACAGACGCGGTTTGAACAGACACAGACGCGTTTTTGTAACCTTAGTGCAATCTTTCCTATCTGTGAATTTGTTTTGCTGTGACCAAATCTGATTGTTCGACTGTTTTTCGTGACAAGAGGACACAATGTTGATAACTCAATGTTTGCAGACTGTTTAGACTCCAAAAAAGTGTGTTGTTTGATGTAAAAAGTTTTTGCATACACTTGAAGACACAAAAGACACAATGTTTTGCTGTTTTGTTTTGAGTGTTTGAGTGTTTAGCATAAGTCAAGCACAATTCTTATGGCTGGCCAAGACAATAGTTGTTGATCCCACATGGGGTTTTACCCCCGAGGCTACGCTATTCAGAGCGGATACTTAGATGCTTGACCTCACTGGCTCCACCCTCGGCACTCACTTCTCAGGTCAGCCAAGCATCAGTCCCCATGAAAACTCCCCATGGCGAACTTTGTATCTCTACTAAGAACCGTATGTGTGTGGGCCGCTACCAGAGGTCCGACCTCCTGCCCCAACAACTAGAAGGATTTGGGCCTCTAAAACAAAATGGTGCTAGTAAGGGCATCCGCTCGTGTGGCCATACATGCGGCACTTTCAGCTCTGTAAATACAGAAGGCTCCCAGCCGGTAGGGGTTACGCCCTACAAATGATCAAATAAATTTGATCAAACGGGTTTATGGGGAGACATAGTGTCGGTATGAACTAATCAACACACGTTATTCATAGTTTTCACCATGAATACATTTGATTATAGTGGTTTGGATGAGGTGGGTTTTCCTCGCTACCACTTGGGTCGTTCTCTTCTCACTAGTAGTCCTAATGACCACACGGGAAGACAGGCCCTCTAAAGAGTAAACAAAAAGAGCCTATTGCTCAAGACACAAAAGACAATGATTCAATTTTAGTGCACCAATTGAAGTGTTTGCTAAGCTATGAAACAAGGCACACAATAAAAATTACAAAACCCTAGCTAAGGTCCTGCAACAAAATTGTTAGTAGTTTGGGTTGTTTCAAATGATAACCCCTTCCTGCAAGCACACAAGTTAGGTAAATTTTAGAAAACCCAAAAAGACTTTGTGAAAAGGGGCCTTCAACAAAAACGTATTTGCCTCCAAAGCAAGCTGCACAAACCAGGTTAGCTAGATCTGCAAAGGTTAGCCGAAAATAAACCAGGTCTGAAACCTTAAGTACAAAATCCGAAAACCCGAATCAAAGAAACTTGAAAAATTTGCAAAACAGAAAGCACAGACGCCTTTATACTAGACACAGACGCGTCTGAACTACACAGACGCGGTTCTGTAGTTCACAGACGCGATCAGAGGACACAGACGCCTCTCCCGAATGCAGACGCGATAAGATAAGTCACAGACGCGGTTAAAATTCCCAGACGCGATTCGGAAAACCTGCAAAAAAATAAAAATCTGGCAAAACACAGGCGTGATTCACGATATCACAGACGCTTCTGCAACACAAAAACGCGATCCGAACACTCGCAGACGCGGAAAAAAAAACCTAAAATGTCATCGAAATCGTCCGATCTGCAACTTCAAAAATGCAAAATCTGCAACAAAAATGTTAAATGCAAAGGGACAAGAGTCCCACCGGGCGTGCCAAAATGTTTATGGTGAAAATGGACAACAATAAGAACAATATTGAAAGACTAAAATGGATTCAACCACTAAACCCTAGCCTAACAATGAACAAAGATCCACCATAACATATGAAGATTACCTAAGACAATGCAAATAACTCAAAATCATAAAGATTATACCATCACATGTCCAATAGGGTTTTGATCTCCATTCTTCCTATCTCCATTGATCTTGTTTGATATGCTTGCTCTCAGATTTTTGTATGCACAAGAGCTCAATAAAGAACGGAATGTGGTTGCAAGTGGAATTGTAGTGTAGCCAAGTTGCATGAAAGATCATTAACATGTGTCATTAGGGTTTGACAATGAAGAAAGCATCTCCTTAAATAGAAGACACAATAGGAAATGGAGGGTTAAGATTGAGAGGTGTAAAAAGAGAGGTCGGCTAGTATTAGAGGGTAGGTATAAGAAATACCAAAATAATGAAAGAGGTAGGTAGTGTAAGAATTAAGAGATGAATGACATGTGTCATGTGTAGAAAAAGATAATGAATTAATTAAATAAATAAAGATTTATTTAATTAATAGAAGAAGTAGGACAATTAAATAAATAAAATATTTATTTAATTTAGGAAAGGGATAATTTAAATAAATAAATGTATTTATTTAAATGAGAAATAAGGCTAGAAGAGGATAAATGAATTAATTAAATAAATAAAAATTTATTTAATTAATAGAAGAATTAGGCTTAGATAATTAAATAAATAAAATATTTATTTAATTAGACATGACAATTTTGGGTGTCTACACATACATCTAATAGTGGATATTGTGTGTGCTTTGTTTTCCCTAGATGACAACCCTATTTTATTAGGGCATTGTATTACAATTGAGTATTGTGATGTATTTTGAGTCTAAAAGTTCATGAGTTGTCATTGGATCTTCGTTAGTGGTACTCCTATGAGAAGTATTCTCCACAAATATAATGTAATATATTATTGATTTCTAAATAATATATTGGGCAACTTTTGGAGTGTGGGGTTTTTTCTCCTAAAAGGGTTTTCCCCATGTAAATCATTGTGTTGTGGTATGCATGATATTTATGTTAATTTCTATTAAGTTTCTGTAACTGATAAAGATCTAAAAGGTTTATATAAACCTCCTCTCAAAGTTAGTGTAGAATGTTTTTTCACTACCTTAACTTCCTTTCAATGCCTTCCATTGAGCTAGCCTACTTGGGAATTTTTGAGATATTTTATTAGAATGGTTGCAGGGTGGAAAGTTGAAAGTTAAGGTACTCAAATGACGGAAGGCCAGATTAAATGATATAACAAGTTTACTAGATAGTGTTATAGGAAATATAGAGAATTTTGCTGAAGACATCTATTGTACTTTGTGGGAGAACTCCTCTTTGGTTCACCCACCAACAAGAATAATAACATACTTTAGAGATTCTCTTCACTAGTAGCTGATAAAGGAAGTCATTGATAAAATAATTAGGATGAAGACTACATTGTGGGGCTTCTAGAAGGACTTGACTGAATTTGGGGGGCTACATAGAAAACTTGAACAACCAATCTTCTCCTAGAAAATGAAGTTGGATATCATAGAGGGACAAATATAAACAAATTGAATGAGGCCATCTCCTCTTTCCTAAATCATTTTCTAGGATAAGTGTGTCATTTTATTTTATTTAAATATTTGTTATTATTTAAAGATGTAATAACTCAATTTAAATGAGTTGAAATTTGTAAGGCCTTTGAAGCTTCCCCAATACGTAGCTTGTGGAATTTTGAATTTTGGGCCTGTTGGTGTACGTTTTATCATATACCAAACACTTAGAATAAAATAAGACAAGAATACTCAATCCTCTCCTGAATAAAATCACTACTTGTGCCAAGATTGAGAGAAAGACTACAAGGTGACTCCAAGGTCTATATGTGCGCACGAGCGACTTTAGTGACATAACTACTTGGGTAGTGTGTGCTGAAAATATCAAGGGGGACTTACGTACATAATCAAATAATTCATAGGTTGAACTTAGGCTGATTTAACAATTTATGCTCTTTATTTTTGGATTTTCAATTTAGGACTTCAAAAAAGATAAAAAAGGATGAAGGTTTAGGGATTCTCTACTACTTCTAAGATATTCCTATGAACTCAAGAGGCAGTAATGATTGGGTGAAACTGGTAAAAATGCTCTGTTTCGCCACATTTGGACAACTACGCAAAGCGGGTGCAATCTTCAAAGGTTATGCTTAAGGTTTTCACACTTAGGAAGAATACCAACAATGGAACAGTATTATTCCAAGTAGAAGTTAAACATCCATATTAAAATAGCTCAAACTAACTTTACACATTGAAAGGAAATCATCCATCCAACCAAAGTATGAGCAAGGTTTCACCAATCGATACTATCAGATCTATCATTCATCTAACAAATTGAAAACAAATTACTTAAGCAAATCTAATCTAATTGTTTAAGAGAGAATGTAACCATGCAACCATTTACCAATAAAAAGATTTCAAAACAATACTGATAATTAATATCTTATTACTCAAATGGCTCTGTGCAACAATTTCATAAAACTCTCCACAACAATGAAATGAGAGAATGAGAGGGGTTTATATAGAGTTTTGAAAGAAAAATGAATGGCCGAGATCGATCTAAGATCAACGTATGAGATCTAAACAACACAACCCTAATTAGGGTTTCCCAAAATAAAATCTATGGTTAACTACACATAAGACAAGTGGAATGAGATGCTATCTTTTAGGATTGCATCCCCTTCTTCCGATATTCGATGAACCTGGACACAATCTGGTCAACCTTATCCATGGAGACATGTGGCAATAGGTTGACCTTGAATTTTAATCCTTCCAAGTCATCGACGCACAAAGAAAAGGTTATTTCCCAATCCAATTCCTATTTGTGGAAGGCATATTTAATGGACATGAGGCTTGACACCTTAGCCAAACTATCCTTCAAGACTGGTCTTGTGGAAGGAAAGAAGATGTTCTGGACTCTGACCTCCAAATTCCCCAACACCATATCATTCTCTAGGAGGGTATCCTTCCCAATTATTTCTGTCACTACAAGGAAGATATTGTCTTGAATCGCCTTTATTTGCTCCTCTATTTTATCAGCATCAATCTGCACCTTATCTAAGACCTCATTCCATGCAACCAATGTCCAGAGCCAACTGTGGAAATCATAAGCAACCCCTGCTTCAATTATCTTCTGATTGACCAACTCTTGAGATGAGATTCCTTTTAGCTCTCTAAGGGATGGAATGATTCTATCTTGGACATCCTAGAAATCAACCCATATTTCTGCCATATTCTCAATCCTGGAAAGCAAAGAAGAAGTTTGATCATATGTTGATGCGATGCCTTCTATGAACTTGGCTGCTTCTTCTTTAATATTCTCTATCCAATCTCTAGTTTCTCTGGATGTTACTGCATCTTCCTTAGAACCTTTTATCACCTGCTATGAATCAAAAAGTAAGAGTCTCTAGATTTTCTTGATTGAATGTCTTGGTAGTCAAGTTGCGAATATAATCTCTTAGACATTCCACTTCTTTCTTGTATTCTTGCTTCTTCTTTGTTTCTTCATCCAATTGCACATTTATGGATGCAACTGAATTATCCAAATCTTCCTTTGCTTGGGTCTTTGTAGTTGGTCCTAGGTCAAAAGTGGTAATTTCATACTCGTGTGGACCAATGTCCCCTTTTGCCTTGGCTACTTTAGGCACTACAATCTGTACTGTATGATTGCTTGTCTCATCTCTTTGGATGGTAGAAAATCTTTTAGCCAACTTCTTCATAGCAGTTTGTTCTAATTTGGATAAGAAATCAGCCATGTCATCCTCTTCTGGCTCTTCCACTGCTTGTGTGTTCATTTTTAATTTTTCCCTCAACCATGCAGGAACAATAGGCTACTCAACACCTTCTACTTCTTGGTCATCTTTCGTTTCTTGGTCACATGCAATTCCCCGGAGAGCAGAAATAATTCCTTCTTGAAACCCTCCTTCTTCCGCTTCAATATCTGTATCATGCTCATGTTCTAGGATTTCCGTGTTAGTAGGCGATGGTGGTTGATCATCCTCCTGATGGGCTAGTTCTAGATTTTCTCTATGGACTGGAGAAGGAATTTCTATTTCAACCAATGATTCATCAATATTTAATATGTATTTCTCATTCCTTGATGTGGTGGAATGAGATGGCTCTATTCTCTGCCTTTTCTGAACAGGTTCTTCAATTTCAATTGCCTTCCCTTTCCTTTTAGCATTCTCTCTTGGTCTAGCGTTCTGTGTTGCTTCTTCATTTGAAGAATATCCTTCTTCTACTCCCATCAGATTATAAGTCAAAGTTACATTTTTCCTATTCAACCTTTGACATTGTTGACCAATCCACCACCTGGTATATTTCATGATTGGTTTCATCAGGATGGTTAAGTCTGCATGACCTGGCTCTGACCACTTGATATGAGAAAGGGGTGCACACCAATCAAAGTTGGGCTGAATATGTTCTCCATCATCTTCCAACTGATCGGGCACAAGGAAAGGTCCGGTTATCCTGATGAAATTTACTGACAACTTGGAATACATTCTTTTTTTCTTATATCAAATTCATTTTCTGCATTTTCCCAATAGTCTTCTATATCCACTATATTTATAAATCTTTCTTCCTTTGTTGACCTGATGTTATGGTGAGGATCAAAATTAGCTCTGAATTGGTAGAAGGTAAAAGGGTACCATTGCATCTGTAGCCTAACACTTTCAACTTACTGTGTTGAACAAGATTCTTTCATATTTCCAATAAAGAATGGAAATGATACACCTGCCTTCTGCCTTGTTCTTTTAGAACTCTGATATGTCTCTGATTGTCTGAGAACTTCTAGCAGGACCATCCTGTTGGTTGGGTAGATTGGCAATCGGTAAGGACAACCGGTGAAACCTTGTATTTTGATATAGGTGAATTTCAGAAACTGGATAAACCAGGATCCATATCTGCTGATCAAACTTTTAGATTCATGAGAAAGTCGGTTGTGAGTGCCCTCCTTCAAAGTTTTGGTGACGTACATCAGGAATGCGTCATGGGTTCGAAAACTCTTATCCTTAAGTTGTAGCTGAGGATAACAATCATATGACTGGAATTCATTCTCACCATTCCCTACGATGCCCTTACAGATCAATCCTAAATATTTGTAGGTTGCAACCAATAGATAGATTATGTATGAACTCATGTGGAATGCCTTCATCCTATCCAAGTTGATCAATTGCTCATGTAGATTGTCACTGAGTATACATGACTAGTTGAACAACTTGGTTCCTGCAGTTATCTCGTCCATGGAATAATACATCCATGTTTGGAACAATTGAACTTTAGAGTTGCCCATTATTCAATTCAATAGTAGGATGAGATCTCCATATTCTTCTTTGAAGAATGGACGTAGCAAATACTTTGGTACTTTTCCTTGAGGTCTCTTCTTTTCCAGAGAAAACTTATTCACATTCGCAGCATAGAGTTTAGACTGACTATCATTAACCCTCCGAACTTGCTCCTTAGTCTTATAGGTGGTTTTATCTGCCAAAGGTCTCTTGGATTTATAGTTCTGAAAGATTAGCGAGGATTCTTCCATCTGGTGCAATCATTTCTCTCGATTGTGCTTTATAGTGCAAATCACATTTGACTATCAATTCAGTACATTCCTTGGCTGGTGGAAACCTAGCTGCCTGGACAATTTCATTCTGCATCATCTTGCGAGCAATCGGTGTAGGAATGTGTCCATCATATCCATACATCCTTTTCTTGAACTCTTCCATATCCACATGCCCGAGATCTACGTCGGTGATATTCTTCCATTTGGATTTAATTTTAGATTCCTGCTGCACTCCCTTGCTGGCGAACTTCATTGTTATCTGCAAAACACATGAACCTTAAAATTATTTCTAGAATTTAATTCTGATTTTTAATTCTCCTTCCTAAATTTTTCACTTCCAGCTTGAAAAAAGGGTTAATTTTTTGGAAAAAGTAGATTGAAAGTGAAGGGTTTGGCTAAGAAATTGATAAAATTAAGACAAAAGGGTGTGGAAATTCAGTCAAATTGAGGTATTGAATCCTCTTTATGACTGAAATTTACCTCAAATTCTGAAAAATCTGTCCTAAAATCAGAGAAAGTTCTTGATTTCTTGACCTCTAACACTTAGAAATTTTTTCTTTTGGACAATTCTTCAGAACTTTAAGAGAAAACTTCTCTTCAGAGCTCTCTAGAATTTTTAACTTGAATAATGAATTGTGAAAGTGAATTGGTTGAAAATATATAGAGTTTAGGGTTCTTAAATTAAGAAGTTTTTGATTTGTTTTATTGTTTTTTTTTCAATTTTTAAATAATTTTTTTTAATTTTTTTTTTTGTTTTAATCTTTCGAAAATGGAAATTTGTATTTATTCTCTCAAAAATTCAATTTTATCTAAGAATCTTCTAGAACTTTCTAGAAATTTTAAATTTTAAAAATTAAGTGTTGAAAATAATAATTTTGAAAATTTTGGAAAATAAAATCATCTTCCAACTTGTTGGTTCGATTTCATGTGAATTGTGACCAGAATCTTATCCTCCCGACATGACAAATTTGTCCTCAAATTTTAGGTCTCTGGCTAGGTATCTTCACATATTCCATTTATGCCTTGGATAATTAGAATAAACTTGCAAGGGTTTGGACAATTTCTTCATGTCTTAGGGTTTGAAAAGTTTGGACAATTTTGTCTTCTTGTCTTTTGATCTTGTTCGTCTTGACAATTCATGTCTTGGATTGTCTTGGATCGATTCTTGGAAGAACTTTTGGACAATCATATTTAGGTGAATCTTCATGTCTTGGTGAGTTTGGACAATCACGCATCTCTTTTTGTCTTGGACTATTTTTCTTGTACTTAGTGAATTTTGGGAGTTGTTGTGATTGTTGTCCATGGTGAATTTCAATACGGATCAAACAATTTGTCTTCATCTCTATCATATCTTTTATTTCATCATCTTTTTGTGTGATGTTTCATTTGTCCAACTCTAGGTAGATTTGGATCATGTCTTGCCATGTTTTGTGAGACATATTTCAACTTTGAATGTCTTCTCCTTGGCAGAATTTACAAGTTTTGGACAAGTTTGTATTATATTTGGAAGATCATCACATGTGTATCAATAAATCTTTCTCTTCCAAGTCGAGTTTGGAGATGATAAAGAACTTAGAATATTTAGCAAACCCCTAATTTGTTACCCTCTACCTTACTGATCATGATTGTAGTAGTTGTTAGTTTAGATTACTTTCTTTTTGGTAGGGTAGGGTTTATTCTTGACAGGGCGGAGTTTATTCTTCCTTAGGAATGTTCACTTTCAATTTGCTATCTTGGATTATCTTTGATGAGTTTTTGATATGTATCTTCCTCCCATTTGTCTTGTTTTCTCATCAAAGAAAAATTTGATAATCTTCTGGACAAGGTGTAGTGCAAATTTGGAAGATTTTTAAGAAGTCCATGTGCATATTTGATTGATCTTTCTTTCCTTAAGCAGATCCAAGGATGAACAATGGTGAATCTTTCTAAGTATGATAAGATATAAAGAGATTTATTGTCATATAATCAAACCTTCAATCTATTGTTAATGGCAAATTTGGAAAATATGTTGCATTTCTTGAATGCCTCTTTCAAACCCTCGGTCTTTCTTTTATCCCTTAAGGCAAAATTTGGGGAGTATCAAGGCAGAATTTACACCTTCAAACTGTTATCAATGGAGAATTTAAGGAGAATATCGAACTTATTTCCTTCAAACCCTTGATTTTCTTTATTTCTCATCCAATTTCTTTTAAGAATTTGATAATCTAATTGGATTTTGGAGCTGCTTCCTTTGAAGAATCCGAATTTTTCTTCAAATCCTTGATTTACTTTACTTCTGTAAAGGTAATCTGATAATATGATTAGATTTTGGCATGAATCTGATAATATTTATGCTTGAAAACTCCTCACTTTGATCTCCCTTGGAGAAATTCGAACTTGCTTAGCAAAGAGAGGTGATAATAAGATGAAACTTTCTTCTATAACCTCCTAAGTGGCTTCTAGAAGCTTTATTCCTCCTTCTAGAAATTCGAACTCTATTACTTGGCACAAAAGAAAGTGGTTTTAATCAAACTCTTCATTGCTTTCTTCTAGAAGGGACTTTGCAATTTTAGAAAGCTTTAATGTTTTATTCCATCCTCAAAGAAGTTGGAAATCTTCTTTGGAAGCTTCCATTATTTTTTAGAGAATTTAATTTGTATTTAAACCTCTTTCTAGAAGCTCGAATTTAAGGAGGACATGCCACATTGTTTTATTGCTTTATTTGCCATATCATTGTTGGCATAACTGATGGAGATGATGGTGTATCGATAAAGAACTGTTGGTGATGATATATTGATGGACTATTGGTGATGATATAATTATGATATGATGCTTGATGATCAGTTATTTGTGTTGTCATTGATGACTACCATATTTGTCGATGTTTGTTTATGCTTGGTATGTCATCTAAGTCTACTGGTTAAGTCTAACCGGTAATAGATTGAATTGAATGGAGTTGGAAAGAAAAATTGCCAAGTGACAGTGAATCAACAAGCAGGAACAAAGAAGGAGATGGTTGTGGTAGCGATCCGTGTTGAGTCAAGTGTTGTGGTTTAGAATGTGTGCTTATGACATCATAATGAGTCTATGGCATGAACCGTATCATGTTTGGAGAACCGAAAGTCATGTTTTTTATTGACTATTGTATAATCAGCTAGGGTTTGAGAACCGGTAACAAGATCTTTGACTGGTGATGTTTTATGGTTTGGCGGTGATTCTTTTCATGTTCATAAGTTGATGATGACATGTCAGAATCCATGTGAAAAGATAAGATGTTGTTTTGGCACGTACAAGGATCAAATTTCTTGGGAAGTAGCGAAGTGCTTAGCAAAATGTGTTAAGGGTTTGACAACTTATCAGATCGATGTGCGGTGATGAGTTATGATCATTCAACGGTTGTAATTTTCTTGAAATTTGTTGTAATGATTTGTATGATGATCTGTAATGATTTGTAATGATTTGTAATGCTTTGACATGATCCATGATGTAGGTTAGGGTTTTTGTAACCAACCTAGTTGTAAAAGGTATTTAGGTTGAGTTTGAGAAGGTTTAGTGTGTCGGTGATCAGAGAAGTGTGTGTGTGTCGAACCAGATTGAGATGTCTGCATGAGAGAAGTAGATTGGAGATGACAAGGATCTGTAATAGAAAGCTATGAAGTGCTGGGTTAAGATTATTTATCAGTTGTTTCCTAACAGTTGTAGCAACATTAAAATCCCTTAACTGGGTAGGTCCTAACAGGCCTGATCTTGTAAATCCCTTTTACTGGGTGGCTCATTAGTTTGGGTTTAAATCCTCTAGTGAGGTTACTCCTAACAGGGTAAAGCTCCTAATAGAGATAAGTTGTAAAATCCCTTCTCCAGGTGACTCCTAACAGGGTCTGGTCTTAACCGGGCATTGTTGTAAAGCTCCTAATCGGGCTAGGCTCCTAACAAGGTGCATTCCGAAAGAGTGCATATTTTGTGGGTATCAATTCCCACGATGGTTTTTCCCATTTGGGTTTCCACGTGGAAAATATTTGTGTTCATGTTGTGGATGGATTATGCATTTGATGTCTTTACTATATTTGCTTAATGATGAACACTTAAGTTGCTACCAGTAATGTTTTGATAAATTTGCATTAAGTAATTGTTTGATCAGCTACCAGTACTGGTTATGAACTGCTTTGTGAAGTATTGTGCAAATTGGTGAAAAGTTTAAGTTTATCCTTATTACTGATTCACCCCACCCCCCCCTTCAGTAATAACCGGATCCTCACAATAATAATTGGTATCAGAGCTTTAGGTCCTCTTTGTGCAGAAGCTTAACCGCTTGAGGAAAAGATCCGAGGAAGATGATGAAGAAAGAGGGTCCCAAATTCACTGAGGCTAACTACCAAATATGGAGTGATAGAATGAAGATATATATCAAAGGTATGGGTGCTCAGTTTTGGTAGCATGTTATTACTTAGTATATACCTCCTACCGGTCCTCTGACTGCAGATCAATTGAAGGAGTAGAAAAAAAACATTCAAGCATTGGAAACCATAGTAAGTACACTGGCTGATAATGAATATATTGATGTCCATGGTTTAGAGTCTGCTTTTGAAGTTTGGGAAAAGTTAGAATTAATCTATGGTGGTGATAAGCATGTTCAAAAGGCTAAAGAAGAGAGTCTTAGAGTAAAGTTTGATGATATGAGAATGATGGAAGGTGAAAATATTACTCAGTATGGATAGAGGATAAAAGAAGTTGTCGGTAGAATCAAAAGTGTTGGTGGTACTATAAAAGAAGACACTGTTGTGAGTAAGATGCTTAGAACTCTATTGCCTGCTTATGCCATCAGAGTGTCTAATATTCAAGAGTTGAGGTCAGTTACTATCTATAAGGTTACGGTTGATTATTTGATTGGTAAGCTCACTGCTTTTGAGTTAAATAGTTTTGATAACAGTATACCTAAGACATAAACTACCTTTAAAGCATCCGTATCTAGTGTATTAGTGAGAAAAGGAAAAGATGTTTGTCAAAGTCATGAATGTAGGTCAAGTCATCTTGGCGGTAGTAAAGTTGATGTGGATGATGAAGGTAATTTGATGAAATTTTAAGCTCTATTGGCTAAAGGACTTCCTAGAGGCACTGGTAAGTACAAAGGTAAGTTGCCTCTCAAATGTTTCTCTTGTAACAAGATAGGACACATTGTTGCACACTGTCCTAATAATGATTAAAAGGAAAAGTTTAGAAAATATAAGGGAAAAGGAAAGAAACAATGTTATGTTGCAATTGATGAAGGTGCCACTGATGAGGAATCTGAGGATGAAGACAATGAGGAGATTGTTTTTGTTGCTATTAAGGAAGATCTATCTGATAAGAAGGCTTTAGTATCTCACATTGACAACAATAATGAATGGATTATTGATAGTGGTTTCTCACACCACATGACCGATGATAAGAATAAGTTTATTTCTCTTAAAGAATTTGATGGCGGTGTAGTAAGATTTGGAAACAATTCACCTTGTATGGTAAAAGGTAAAGGTTCTATCTATTTGAATGGTACAAGTAATGTTGATGATGCATTTTGGGTTGAAGGTTTAAAAACATAACTTGTTGTGTTGGTCAGTTGAATAACAAAGGTTATCATCTTGAGTTTAAGAATGGAGTTTGCAGGATCTTAGGATGCAAAGGAGAACTGATTGCTACTGGTAAGCAAACTAAAGGTAACTTATTCCATCTGAATGCTAATGTGAACAATTGTTTGGTTGCTAAGGTTGAAGATAGTTGGTTATGGCATATAAGGTTTTGTCATGTGAACTTTGATAATGTGGTTAAGGTTAGTAAATCTAGTATGGTGAGAGGTATGCCACAAATTGTTAAACTAGACAATGTGTTGTGTAAAAAATGTTAGTTGGGTAAGATGACTACATCTTCTTTTAAGAGAAAATATTTTTCTTCTGAGCATGTTCTAGATTTGGTGCACACTGACTTATGTGGTCCTATGAGGACTAGAAGTTTTTATGGTGACAATTATTTTATGATATTTACTAATGATTTTTTTAGAATGATGGATACTTTTCTGAAGGAAAAGTCAGATGTTTTCAGCAAGTTCAGGGCATTCAAGGCCTTAGTAGAAAAGGAAACCGGTAAGAATCTCAAGTTCCTGAGATCTGATCGGGGTGGAGAGTTTACATCTGATGAGTATGTGAGATATTATGATGAAAATGGAATAAAGAGGCAGTTATCTACTCATAGGACACCACAACAAAATGGAATTGCAGAAAGGAGAAACAAAACCATTGTTGAAGCAACAAGGACTATGCTGATACATGGAGATGTACCAACATGTTTTGGAGAGAAGCAGTCAGCACTTCTGTTTACACATTGAACCAGGTACTGGTCAAGAAAGGTAATGACAAGACACCCTATGAGTTATGGTATGGTAGAACTCCTAGTGTTAGTTATTTCAAAGTTTTTGGCAACAAATGTTTTATAAAAAGAGACGATTATACTGGTAAATTTGATGCTAAGAGTGACGAAGGAACATTTCTTGGCTACTCCACTAAGAGCAAAGCTTTCAAGTGTTACAACAAAAGGACAAAGAAGATTGTGGAGAGTGTGAATGTAAAAGTTGATAAATTTCCTGATAAATCTGATCCAACAGATGATGAACAAAAACTTGTGTTTATTGAATCGGAAGTGCAGAAAGATGTTGAGTAGAAGAGTGTAGATGAAGATGCTCAACCGATAGATGAAGAGGATGAAGAACATGAAGAGGTTATTGCATCGAAACAAGTAATACCTAGATATGTAAGGTTAAATCATTTTGAAGACTAGATAATAGGTGACAAGAATGTTGGGGTACAAACTAGAAGGAAAATCAAAGAAAGCTCTTGTTTGATTTCTACAGGTGAACCAAATACAGTTAGAGAAGCTCTTAAGGATGATGACTGGTTAAATGCAATGAATGAAGAACTTGATCAGATTGAGGAAAACAACACTTGGTCACTTGTTCCTAGACCTGATGATAAAAATGTGATTGGTACAAAATGGGTATTTAGAAACAAGCTGAATGAAGATGGAGAAGTTGTTAGAAACAAGGCAAGACTAGTATGCAAAGGGTATGCACAAGAAGAAGGTGAAAATTATGGAGAGACCTTTGCACCGGTTGCTAGGCTTGAAGGAGTTAGAATGCTACTTGCATTTGCAACTTTTAAAGGCCTTAAAGTCTATCAAATGGATATAAAGTCAACATATCTGAATGGTATTCTTGAAGAAGAGGTGTATACTAAACAACCATATGGGTTTGCATTGACATAAGATAAGGATATAGTATGCAAACTGCATAAGGCATTATATGGATTGAAGCAAGCACCAAGGGGATGGTTTGAAAGACTTCACACACATCTGATAAAGATAGGATTCTAGAGAACCAATGAGGACAACAATATTTATTTGAAGACTGAAGGATATTTATTTGAAGACTGAAGGAGACAAGATGTTGATTGCAGAAGTATTTGTTGATGACATTATATTTGGTGGAAATGATGATATGAGTATAAATTTTGTAGATGAGACGAAGAAAGAATTTGAGATGTCTCTAATAGGTGAGATTAAATTTTTCATTGGATTGCAGGTCCAACAACTGAAAGGTGTTATTTTTATCTGTCAGTCCAAGTATGTGAAGGAAGTGTTAAAGACCTTTGGAATGGAAGACTGTAAACCAGTTGGAGCAACTATGGTTACCGGTTGTAGATTGTCAAAAGAAGATGATTCACCCTCAGTGGATGAGAAGGAATATAGGTCCATGATTGGGAAATTACATTATGTTGTTCATAGTAGACTAGATATTGCCCATGTAGTTGGTTTAGTAGCAAGATTTCAGAAGAGCCCTAAGGAGACACATATGAGAACAATGAAGAGCATATTCATATATCTTAGAGGGACAATTGATTATGGATTATGGTATCCATACAGAGGCAATTTTTCTTTGCAGGTATTCACCGATGCTGATTGGGCAGGAAACATGGATGACCAGAAGAGCACAATCGATGGTGCATTCTTTCTAGCTGGTAGACTGGTAGCTTGAAACAATAAGAAACATACTTGTGTTTCTCAGTCTACAACTGAAGCAGAATATGTGGTTGCATCAATAAATTGTACACAAGCTATATGGATGAGACATGTCTTGGAAGGTTTCAAGCAAGATATGACAGAACCGGTGATCATACATTGTGATAACACTAGTGCTATAAACATATCCAAGAACGCGGTATTGCATGCAAGGACCAAACATATTGAATTGAAGTATAACTTTCTAAGAGAAAGGGTGCAGGAAAAGAAAGTGAGATTAGAGCATGTATCAAGTAAGGAGCAATTGGCTGGTATATTCACTAAGCCATTGCCTAAGGCTACCTTTGAATATCTCAAAGGTAAATTAGGGGTTATACCCCTACCCAAGGTCAACTAAGAAGATGTTGAATCATCAATCCAATGGACTCATTGAATATCTTTCACTGTGGATTGATGAGAAGTGGGCTACTCCTCAGGGGGATCAACTGAGATGATGACAGAAGATGCCTTTGCACCTTTGGCATTGCTGTCAAATGAGGAGAAGAAATATGATAGGGGGAGAAGATCAATAAAGAGAAAAGGAGAATAACTAATGAGCAGTTAGTGATGTACAATATACACAACAAGTTTCATGATGAGATCTTGGTGTTTCCATCAATGCCAAAGGGGGAGATTGTTGGCATAACTGATGGAGATGATGGTGTACCGGTAAAGGACTGTTGGTGATGATATAATTATGATATGCTGCTTGATGATCAGTTATGTGTGTTTTCATTGATGGCAACCATATTTGTCCATGTTTTTTTATGCTTGGTATGTCATCTAAGTCTACTGGTTAAGTCTAACTGGTAATAGATTGAATTGAATTGAGTTGGAAAGCAAAACTGCCAAGTGACAGTGAACCGGTAAGTAGGAACATAGAAGGAGATGGTTGCGGTAGTGATCTGTGTTGAGTCAGGTGTTGTGGTTTGGAATGTGTTCTTCTGACATAATAATGAGTCTATGACATGAACCACATCATGTTTGGAGAATCGAAAGTCATATTTGTTATTGACTATTGTATAATCAACTAGGGTTTGAGAACCGGTAACAAGATCTTTGATCGGTGATGTTTTATGGTTTGACGGTGATTCTTTTCATGTTCATAAGTTGACGATGACGTGTCAAAATCCATGTGAAAAGATAAGATGTTGTTTTGGCATGTACAAGGATCAAATTTATTGGGAAGTAATGAAGTACTTAGCAGAATGTGTTAAGGGTTTGACAACTTATCAGATTGATGTGCGGTGATGAGTTATGATCATTCAACGACTGTAATTGTCTTGAAATTTGTTGTAATGATTTGTATGACGATCTGTAATGATTTCTAATGATTTGATATGATCCATGATGTAGATTCATTGTAGGTTAGGGTTTTATAACCGACCTAATTGTAAAATGTATTTAGGTCGAGTTTGAGAAGGTTTAGTGTGTCGGTGATCAAACAAGTGTGTGTGTGCTGAACCAGATTGAGATGTCTGCATGAGAGAAGCAAATTGGAGTTAACAAGGATATGTAATAGCAAGCTATGAAATGCTGAGTCCAGATCATTTATCTTTGTTTCCTAACAGTTGCAGCAACATTAAAATCTCTTAACCGGGTAGGTCCTAACAAACCTGATCTTGTAAATCCCTTCATCGGGTGGCGCATTAGTTTGGGTTTAAATCCTCCAACGAGGTTACTCCTAATAGGGTAAAGCTCCTAATAGAGCTAAGTTGTAAAATCCCTTCACTGGGTGACTCCTAACAGGGTCTTCTCTTAACTGGGCATTATTGTAAAGCTCCTAACCAGGCTAGGCTTTTAACAGGGCACATTTTGAAAGAGTGCATATTTTGTAGGTACTAATTCCCATTGTGGTTTTTCCCATTTGGGTTTCCACGTGAAAAATATTTGTGTTCATGTTTTGGATGGATTATGCATTTGATGTCTTTACTCTATTTTCTTAATGATGAACACTTAAGTTGCTATTGGTAATGTTTTGGTAAATCTGCATTAAGTGATTGTTTGATCAGCTACTGGTACTAGTTATGAACTATTTTGTGAAGTATTGTGCAGATTGGTGAAAAGTTTCAGTTTATCCTTAGTATTGATTCACTCCCCCCTCTTAGTAATAACCGGATCCTCACAATAATAGTCATCTTCACCTTCATCCAAGTGGGCCCTTCATTCTTTCGCAAACTTTGGTGAACTGTGCACATCTTTTTTTAATGCCAAGTTGAACTTTGAATAATCCTGGACATGTTATCTTGAGTCAACTTTTATTCCTTGTGCCATATTTTTAAGGTGGACTTTAAAAGTCTAGGACAAGGCGGACTTTGAAAATTCCTTGACATGTTTGTAAATTGCATATACTTAGCCATTTTTTACACCTTGGTTTCTTGTTTTCTTAACCTTGAGCAGGGGTTTGTTAACCTTCACAATGAGTTAGTTGATCCTTGATAGGAGTTTGCCATCAGTCGGACAATTTTTCTTGGACATGAGGTGCAGTTTGAAAATTGTCAGACCTTTTTGTGTCTGAATAAGCTAACCTTAGGTAGGAGTTGAATAACCCTTTCCATGAGTTAGTTAGCCCTCAGTAGGAGTTTAACACTAGTCGGACAATTTTCTAATGCCTTGGCAAACATTGATTGTGCTTAAACATCTTCCATACTTTGATATTCTTGGATGATTTTGACTGACTATTTGCCATTCCATTTTCTTAACCTTGAGCCTTGTCGAATTTGTCAACCGTTTTTATTTCTTCAACCTGGGAGATATTTTTAATGTGTCATTTTACTTGCCTTATTTTGACTTGGTCAACAACGTTCATTCCATGTTCATACCTTGATGGTTCATCTGGACAAAAACGCTAATCTAGATTTCCATTTTGCATTTTGCACTTGGAGACCTCATTTATGAAATCAGAGAACATGGGTACTGATATTATAGCTGATCTTCTGGAACAAAACCCTAATTAGGGTTTTAATTATGCTTTTTACCCTTAAAGACATAATTTTCAAAATATGAGAATATGGGTAGGAATAACTTGGGATGGGGATCAAAACCCTAATCTTGGAAAAAGCAAAAAATTTCAAACCCTTGCTTTTTACACTAAGAAGCAAAAAAATTTGAATATGAAGACATGGGTGGGATCAAAACGACCCAAAGAACAAAACCCTAATCTCAATTTTTTTTTCAAAGCCCTGCTTTTTATATCTAGAGGCGAGACTTTCAAATTTCAACAAAATGGGTACTAATAAAATAGCTCAAAGAACAAAACCTAGATGCTAGTTTCAAAAAAGAAGAAAAAGCAAAAAATTCTAAAAATAACAGGTTGTTAGAAATAACCCAAGGCAATTGCGATCTTCATCCTTTAGACCTTCTGAACACTTTGAAAATACTCAAATTCAATTCTGAGCATAAATTCTCAATCTGGCTCAGATGACCTCAAAACTCTAACTCTTAATTCTCTCAAAATGAAGGTTTATGAAAATACAAAGCTAGGACACCTAACAAAAAAAAGGGGGGGGTCCCCATCTGCGATGGGGCGATGTGTGAATTAGGTCACAAGATCTGGCGACTCCATGTGAGGAATGTTCCTGAACATTCCTAAAATAAAATCCATTTCAAATCCAGAATCTTAAATTAATCAAAACTAACTTACCCGCTGGCTAAGAAGGGTACTCAAAAAGTAAGAGGAATCCTAAACTGTATCAATATCTTTCATCTTTCAATTATAAGTGTGTGCATATGCATTTATTTCTGTCTCTTAAGACCAATATAACTCTTTGGTTCCATCATGGCAAACTGTGCAGTTGTGTGTGTATTTTATCTTAACTCCAAAAACATCCTTGGATAGAGCCTTGCTGCCAGCAAGTGTCCAAAGTCGTGAAAAAGTTATCTCTATAATCTCACGAGGATTGCTTTACTTCTGATGATTTAATTTCTTTCTTTGTTATTGGGGGTACACCTATAGATATTCCCGCACACCCAAAGCCAAGTATTTTGATTTTTCATTTCATTTCTCATTTCTCTTTTTGATATTCTTTTTCTTTTCACATATTTCCACACTTAGGCTCACAAGCAATGAAGCTTGCATGGGCTGGAGTATTATAGTGATGCTGAAGTAAGAATTTTGTTGATTTATTTTTTCTTTTGTATTTGCCTTGACTTCACTTGGGAGACCATATTGACTCAGAGAATTCATTTAAGTGTAAAAGATATAATAATTGAAAGACTTAGTGTCGAGATACAATAGATGATTCCCTTTCTAGTCAAGTACTAATCTTAACTTTAAGATACTTTAGAAACAATTAATCTAGGATTATTAAGATTCTCCATAAATGTTTATCACAGGAATACTAGGACATAATGTAGTAATGTACGTCGGAAGTGTGTTCATATACAACATCACCTTTCTCACAAATGAGAATCCCACTTACTGAAAACTAAACTAAGCAAACGAAAGCAAAAAAACCAAGAAAATTAACCTAAGAAAACGAAAACGAACTAAACAACTAAACTAAACTCAAAAGAAACTATTCTTACTATATACAAATGAGTCCTATCAGGGAACTCAGGGTTTGAAGTAATGTTTCAGATATTGCCCGTTGACGGGCAACAAGATGTCTTCTCCCGTCAGGGTTTTCAATTTGAATGCATTTTCCTCAAGTATCTCAGAAATCTGGTAAGGTCTTGTCCACAAGTTGTCAAATTTGTCATGATCTCCTCTCTTTTCGTGATCTTTATTCCAATAGAAGACTAAACTGGAAATTCTGATGGATTTTACTGTGGCACACCTATCGAACCATCATTTCACAACCCCTTGGTGTTTTGCAAAATTCTTAAGAGATTGATCTCTCAATTCTTCTAGTAACAGGAGCTGTGACAGGCGGATTTGAACTCTCTCTTCTGGGTCTAGATATTCTTGCATGAATTTCAATGTTGGAATCCTCAACTGTATCGAGAAAACAAGATCTTGTCCATAAACTAGGTGATAAGGGGAAGTCCCCAAAGACTTCTTTGCTCTTGTTTTGTCTGCCCATAGAGCAAACCAGAGTTGAGTGTGCCAATCTCTTGGATTTTTCTCTAGTAACTTTTTGATAACACTGAGCAATTTTTTGTTTGTGGACTCTGCCAACCCATTACCCTGGGGGTAATAATTTGATGAGAATTTTAGGGTGATCCCATAGTCAAACGCCCAGTTAGAAAACTTCAAGGAAGTGAACGCGGAACCATTGTCGCATACTAGAGCATTGGGGCATCCAAATCTGGTGATAATATGTTCTGGTGATAATATGTTCCACTAAAAACTTGATTACTATGTCTGTCGTGCAATTCTTTAGTGCTTGAGCTTTAGACCATTGGGTACAGTAGTCGGTTGCAGTCAAAATATACTTATGTTGTGCTGATGAGGGTGGATTTATATTGCCAATAAAGTCAAGGCCCCACATTGCAAACCGTTTGACTTCTGTGATAGGTTGTAATGACATTATTTCCAAAATGGTTTTAATCAAACTCTTCATTGTTTCCTTCTAGAAGGGAATTTGCAATTTTAGAAAGCTTTAATGTTTTATTCCATCCTCAAAGAAGTTCAAACTCTTCTTTGGAAGCTTCCATTATTTTTTAGAAAGTTTTATTTGTTTTTAAACCTCCTAGAAGCTTGAATTTGAGGAGGACATGTCACATTGTTTTATTGCTTTATTTGCCAATTCATTATCTTCAATCCTTTTGGAATGCCATGTCATCCTTCTTGACATGCCATCTTCAACTTCATCCAAGTGGGCCCTTCATTCTTTCTCAAACTTTGGTGAACTTTGCACAACTTTTTTTATATGCCAAGTCAAACTTTGAATAATCTTGGACATGTTATCTTGAGCCAACTTTTATTCCTTGTGCCACATTTTTAAGGTGGACTTTAAAAGTCTAGGACAAGGCGGACTTTGAAAATTCCTTGACATGTTTGTAAATTGCATATACTTAGCCATTTTTTATGCCTTGGTTTCTTGTTTGCTTAACCTTGAGCAGGGGTTTGTTAACCTTCACCATGAGTTAGTTGATCCTTGATAGGAGTTTGGCATCTATCGTACAATTTTTCTTGGACATGAGGTGCACTTTGAAAATTGTCGGACATTTTTGTGTCTGAATAAGATAACCTTAGGCAAGAGTTGAGTAACCCTTGCCATGAGTTAGTTAACCTTCGGTAGGAGTTTAACACTTGTCGGACAATTTTTCTTGGACAATTTTCCAATGCCTTGGCAAACATTGATTGTTCTTAAAAATCTTCCATACTTTGACATTCTTGGATGATTTTGACTGACTATTTGCCATTCCATTTGCTTAACCTTGAGCCTTGTCGAATTTGTTTGCCATTTTTATTTCTTCAACCTGGGCGAGATTTTTAATGTGTCATTTTACTTGCCTTCTTTTGACTTGGTCAACAATGTTCATGCCATGTTCATACCTTGCTGGTTCATCTAGACAAAAACGCTAATCTAGATTTCCATTTTGTTTTTTGTACTTGGAGACCTCATTTATGAAATCTGAGAACATGGGTACTGATATTATAGCTGATCTTCTAGAACAAAACCCTAATTAGGGTTTGCATTATGCTTTTTACCCTTAAAGACATAACTTTCAAAATCTGAGAACATGGGTAGGAATAATTTGGCGTGGGGATCAAAATCCTAATCTTAGAAAAAGCAAAATTTTTCGAACCCTTGCTTTTTACACTTAGAAGCAATTTTTTTCGAATTTGAAGACATGGGCAAGATCAAAATGACCTAAAGAACAAAACCCTAATCTTAGAAAAAATAAAATTTTCGAAGCCTTGCTTTTTTATAACTAGAGGTGAGATTTTCAAATTTCAACAAAATGGGTAGTAATAAAATAGCTCAAAGAACAAAACCCATATGCCAATTTCAAAAAAGCAAAAAACAAAAACAAAAAAAGCAAAAATTTCTAAAAATAGTAGGTTGTAAAAAATGACCCAAAGCAATTGCAATCTTCGTCCTTTAGACATCATGAACACTTTGACAATGCTCAAATTCAATTCTAAGCATAAATTCTCAGTCTGGCTTGGATGGCCTCAAAACTCTAACTCTTAATTCTCTCAAAATGAAGGTTTATGAAAATGCAGAGCTAGGACAAAACCTGAAAAAAAAAAAAAACAGGGGGCCCCCATCTGTGATGGGTGAATTAGGTCACAACGGGGCCTAGGCACCAAATTAGGATTATGATGACTTAATATTGTTTTCAAATTTTGGGTATCCAAGATAGGAGTTTATTGCTTCCTTGTGGACATTTGAACATTTTTTATACCAAAGAACTTTAGCAATTTCAATGTGAAATTCCTATTGAATATTGTAATCAACACATATTTCAAATTAATGATAGACCATTCCTTCTATGTCTCGGATGCTCCAATCTTGGTGGTGACGTGCTTGATTTTATTTCTTTAACTTGAATAACTTGGTGAAATATTTTTCATTGTGCTAATCATATAGGTGTATTGAATTTGCACTTAGAATAAGGTGATTGAGTTCCAATTTTCTATTTGACTACATATCTTTCTCCAATTTGATTTACACCAACACAGGCCTCTTGTAAACAAATCACATAGACCACTTAGCTTTTTCAACATTATTAAGACCTGACTAAAAAGGAACCTTGGAGTTGAACCTTTAACCTTTCAAGAGAAGTAGAATGATCTATTATTTTGCTTGATGTTGAAAGTGTTAATACCATAGCCAACAAGTCTATCATAAAGGAAAGTATGACTCCCATAGTTGAAAAGATTGTCTAAACACACAAGGAGAATGGAAAGTTTAAGTTCAACCTTTTTATTAAAACACAAAATTTAATGTCTACATCATTTAATCTAAAAAAGTGCGTTAAAGGTGGCTTCGGCCCATAGCTCTAATAATTGGTAAAGGTTGTGTCAAGGCTTTGGGTTCTTCCCATGTAGGTCCAAGGTTCAACTCTCACCAGTTGGGTTTACCCAACAACTGGGTTGTTTGAGCCCACTTAGTCATCCATTGAGGTATTCTCGCCTCAGCTCATTGCCTCCATACCCCAAAACTCGACGAAAAAAGTAAGACCGAGGTAAGCTATGGTTGGGTCGTCAGGTTATCTCATGATATGAAAAAAAAATGCATTAAAGGTTTTTTTGCAGCTCTTTATAATGAATATGATGATCAAATGAAAGAATGAATGTTGACTACAAATAATTGAATAATAGATAAATCTAATAGTTAAAAGTGAAAGAAAACCTTAAAAAGAAGAACCAAATGTTGAACTTGATCTCATAGATATAAGGCATATACCAATCTTACGAAAATGAATTTTATACGAGTCAATTCACTTAATATAGTAATTAGGGTTCAATAATCTCATTTGAAAAACTTTTTGAATTCATAATGATTGAGAAGAACAAATATTTTTTAATGAAACTTAAGAGATTGATGGCTAGTCAACCTAAATAGGTTACATTAAAAAGATATTTTGAATAATATTATACTCCAATATTGTATCAATTAATAATTAAATCACCGGATTATGTGCATTAGATATATTGCTTTCATATGATATGAATTGCACTTGTTGCCTTCAAATAATATTTGTGTTCTAAAGTCTTAACAACAAAACTTAATATATACTTTAAAAAGTTATAACATTATAATGACGTTATTGTAGAGAGAGACAAGGTCACACAACCTAAACTAATCCACACAATATGACCTAATCTAAAATCAGGTTGCACAACATGACCTAGTCTTAACATGGTGTGAGTTCAAAGAAGCCAATTTTCTGACAAAATGGAGATGTAATACCTAATGCTAAAGGTCAGCTTATTCTGATGGCCAACGACAACCATGGTCAACCTAATTTTGGTGGTCCCACAAATCATTTTGGTCTCGTGGGCGGAATAAAATCATTTCATTCAATGTGCAAATAGTTTAATATATACGCATAAAATCATTTCATTCAATGTGCAGGGAGTCTAATTTATACGCTATTTGGTGGCACATGATAACATGACAGGGTTTTGAGTAAATTATCGTGTGAGTTATGTCTTGAGCCAATTTTTAAGTACCAATCGATTGAAGGAATTTGAACAATAGAAGAAAATAGCGATTATCTATACATCATTAATACAACGGCAAATTGTAAAAGATTTTTTAAAATTTTGGATTAATTTCTTTGAATAAATGTTGTACATATGTAGATAAGAAGAAAATGTAACAGAATAGAAAATTAAAATCTACAACTACTAGATAACTTTATAAAAAAAGATTTTATCATTCATTATGGTACATTCTCCTCCACAATGAACATCAGAAAAAATGGTAATCATTCTATCATTTCTCCTCTATAATGGACATTGGGAAAAATAGTCATTGCTCTATCATTTTTCCCTCATAATGAACATTTGGAAGAACACCAAGCAAAGCTTGAGGTCTCCAATAAGCTCCCTTGTCTTTACAAAACCACAAAATCATGATAAATCATGTGCCAAAGAAAGTAAAACTGGGTAATTCAGTCCAAAAATACTTCAAAATTTATGTTGTAGCTAAAAATGTGAACCCATCCTAGTCCATGAAGCTCTCAAACTCGATAAATAAAGGCACATGTCAACATAAAACAGTTACTCCTTTGGCAGAAAAAAAAAATGTCTATCCAAATACAATGACTCAAATTCACTCCATGGCCATCTCCCAAAAATAGTGAATCTGTATTCTTCAATTATCGATGTAGTCACTCTCCAATCAAAATGATCAATCTATAGATGACCATCATTGAGTCACTTTCATCATTGGTGCTCATTCTAAATCATAACCATCCATAGTCATCTCATCTCTATCTATGGTTTCCAAAACTTTGTAACCTACAATCTCAAAATCAAAATTGAATTGAATATCTATAGTTTTGAGACCTGTCTTGTGGCCCATCCCGAACTTTGCAATATTTAGGACCAAACAATGTGCAAAGCTATCACAACCAACTTGGGCAAAATCTGAAATAAACCAAGTTCCAACAATACCATAGAATCAACAATCTAGAAAACCTTTGAATGATACATCACTCATCTATGCAAAGTCTCCCCTCAAATTTGTCATACACATATCAACAAAGTTCCCCTCTACAAGGAAATTAAACTGCAAAATGGATAAAATGAATCCTCCAGAATGACGACATCAACATCATGGAAACAAATCATTAAAAACATCAAAGGCATCTTGAATATAAAGGGAATTTAAAACATAAAGAGAGAATAATGATGATTTGTCCTTCTCCTTATGCACTCTTTCATCTTGATGATGGATCACAAAGTGTGTTCTGAAACGTTGATGCAAAAACTCTCACACAATCAATCCAAAAATAGTAGATTGTCAACATAATGGATTGTGAAAATCTAATGTCATTAAATGTCTACAGATCATCTAGCACAGAGTCAAATTGTAGAAGACTTGCCAAATATTTATGTGAATAAATGTTGTACATATATAGACCAGAAAATGTAACAAAATCGAAAACTAAAATCTACCAAATAACTAATAACTGGTTACAGAAATCAATCTTAATGTTCATTATCCTGCATGGCTCAAGTAGAGGCAGAGCACAAGTTTGACCAGGATCAAACAGGACATGAGGGCAAAAGCATGACACAACTATCATTTTCTATGTAATAGTGCTCTGTCTTATGCAAATTCCGCTGACCTTGCAGCCCTTGGAAGGAATTGCAGATGCAATGCAACTCTTGTTTTCAAAAGTTTTCCTTTTTAGTTCAATTTAATGATAGAGACTTAACTTACCTCAACTAATGTTAAATCATAGTTTCATTCCACATTGAATATAATAAGATTCATATTGTAGACACCTAAAATTGTCCTGTCTAATTAAATAAATATTGTATTTATTTAATTGTTTAAGGCTAATTCTTCTATTAATTAAATAAATTTTTATTTATTTTAATTAATTCATTTATCCTCTTCTAGCCTTATTTCTCATTTAAATAAATACTTTTATTTATTTAAATTATTCTTCCCTTAAATTAAATAAATACTTTTATTTATTTAATTGATCTCACTTCCTCTATTAATTGAATAAATATTTATTTATTTAATTAATTCATTAGCCCTTTCTACCCATGACACATGTCATTCATCTCTTAATTACTACACTACCTACCCTTTCATTATTTTCTTATTTTTTCTACCTACCCTCTAATCCTAGCCGACCATTTATCTTTTACACCTCTTAATCTTATCCCTCCATTTCCTAAAGTGTCTTCTATATAAGAGGATGCTTCTTTTATTATCAACCCTCCTAAGCATTCTAAGCACTCCTAGCATTCTAATCAATCTTATGCAATCAAGCCTTTTTACGATCAAACTATTAACCACATTTCCGTTCTTTGTTGAGTTCTTGTGCACACATAAAATCTAAGAGCAAATATATCAAACAAGATCAATAGAGATAGGACGAATGCAGATTCAAATCCTAGTGGACATGTGATGGTATAATCTTTGTGATTTATTGATTTGCATTGTCTTAGGTAATCTTCATATGTTATGGTGGATCTTTGTTGTTGTTAGGCTAGGATTTCGTGGTTGAATCTATTTTAGTCTTTCAATATTGTTGTTCCATTTTCACCATAAACACATATACATTATTAATTTGGAGCACAAAATTTGTTAAGGAGGTTGAAGAGTTTTCCAAAAGAAGGGATCTCAATTTGTCCTTCCACTTTGGTTAATTCTTATTAGGTTGTCCAATCATTCATTGCCCTCGTGATGGAGTCACAGGGTATGACCTAAAATCATAAATGTCAGTAATCTTCCTGAATCTATCTATTTATTTAATTTCCACCGACTGTAGATGCTTGAAATCTCTGATTAGCATATTTTGTTAAAGCTGGTTAATCAAGGTTCTTTTCACACAACTGTGTAACAATTTATTGAGGCATTGGTTACAAGAATAACGAATCAAAATCTTTCAGTTTCCTTTGCCAACCATGTCTTTACAATCTTGCAGGTTCCAACCACAATTGGCAACCTACTGAGCATAATAAGGGATTCTCCTTGGTTGTTTATGTTGAATGGAATATATAGAACAAAGTGTCAAAAACAAAATTAAATTTTATGTGCAAGGTATAGTTTCCCACATCTTGCCTATCAAATTTAACCACATAAGTGGAGACAATTTAATATTTTATTTGCATTTATGTAATCTAGTTTTCAAATTCTATTTTTGATATAAAGGAGGATTATTTGATGTAAAAGATTTTACAAAAACACAGTTGAACACAGTTATATTTTTCATGATTAAATTGATTTTCATTTCGAAATTGTGCTTTGTATTTGGTTTTTTAATTACTGGCTTTAATTGACCGTGATTATCTATTAGGTAGACAGCTTTTGGTTCTGTGTTTTTGCTTAGTTCAGGTTTCATCACTTGGTCTAGCAGCTAACCAACAACCATCGTACTGTCTAGTAAAGAAGAATCAATAGGGATCATTGTTGCCGGTCAAGAAAACGCTGTCTAGCTTATGAGGATCTTGAAGGATTCCAGATTTTCTAAAAACGAAGGCACAACTTTTATATAGCTATTTAAGGGAAATATTGTCTCAAGAACTTTGGGACTACTTCAAGATTAGGACAGACTTTTCTGTCTCTCCCATCACACAAAATTTGCCGCTCACAAATGTAAGAAAACGTACATTTGTGGATTGTTGTTCTCATAACAACTCAACTAATGAGTCATCAGAGGGGGTTTTGGACAATTTATCAGTAATCCCTTTACAGTATTCTGCCTCCCTTAACCCTCCATTAAACAAGGAATGTTTTAGCTGATGTTTCAACCATAAGGTTGTTCGCTTTTAATTGTCTTGGTAGGAAATATTGTGATGCTCAATTCAGGATCCAATTGATTTTTGCATCATATGGATACTCTGGTCGTCATCTTCATCTAGAGCAATAATGTGCAGCAAATGAACTTGGATCTTGGTGATTATGTCACGTATATTTTGAAGCATCTCTTTTTTCTTCTTATAAAAGAAAAGGGTAAGGAATCATTAGGACGACTTAACAAGCTGTCTAATGTAAGAATTGCAACAAGAAGTTTCAAATTCGCAAAAATCACTTTATACCTGGCTGACTTACTGTAAGTAAGAAAATCAGGACTACACAAAACCCAATTATCCCTCTTATCTATGTTGCGACCATCATAATAGCAGAGACCAAATTATTTACATCAAATTACATTTTTAACTTGCTGGCCAGAAGAATGCCAGTGATTGGAGGCTTGAAAGATACTAATATAGAGTGGGCTATTTTTTGCGCTGTTGTAAAATGCAAATACATTCCTCTCTAACAGTCATAGATCTAAGCACTTCCAAATGAATTCACAATGATAAAGTATGTCATAGACAACCAAAAAGCAAAAGACAGAGATTGTGCAGGCCTGTTTTTGGTGTTAAAATGATACAGAAGCAAAGTTTCAAATCATAGAGGAGGTTCTCCACTTAAAAAATCAAGCCTTGATATATTAGATTCACATTACAGAGTTACATTAGGGCTAGATGATGAAAACCATCTTGCCATAGCCATGTAAACATCTTCACAACTTTCATAAGCATAAATTTGAATCTGCAGCTAAACACTCATCTCCCTAAAATTATCTATTATTCCAAATAGGACAATCAAAACCAAAGAATGTTGATGGACGATATATCCTGCTAGACTCAAGCCTGGAAAATTCGAACACTAAAAAGAAGGAAAGAATGCAGAAGAGCAGTTGCCAAGCAACACAGAAACTGCATTTTCAATGACCAGCCAAACTGTTTCCTCCTGCACAGAAGAAACGACCTCTTATATTGGCAAACTTAAGGAATAGAGCATTGCACTCAAAACTGGCTTATTATTAATCATAGCAAATAGAATGAGACTTCTCGGGAGTCATTGGTGTGCATATTTACTATTTAGTAGTGACAAAAATCCAAAAAAAAACTAATAGGCAACACTGTTCTGATGCTGTGGTTTTACTCTCACAGTTTTCATATGGACAACATACTTGCATCTGCATAAACCCTTGACAGATTAGAGAAAAACCAATATCAGTTGGTCTGCACTCTGCGACATCTGGTTGATCTGAATTCTATAAACCTTTTCATCTGCAACACCTGATTCACATGTCCATATGCTAGGAAACAGGTGATAATAACAGTACCTGTGATCCTCAATGGGGTAAATTGGTATGGCTTTTTGAACAATAAACACACTAGAGGTGACAAAAAAGTGAAAGGTCTATCTACACCGTTGGTTTCTGTAAGAGGGTTGAACGGAAAATCATGCCAACTGTTGCAAAAAATAAATCAGTCAAACACTTTTAAACTAAACTCCTCTGCTACTGAATCTCCCCACCATCAGATGAAGGTCTTTTCCTTACTTCCATTGCAGCAGAATTCATGTCATTACATGCTTCTACAGTTTTCTCAGATTCTGAATGGTACTCTTCTGTCAGCGAGGTGCTTGGTATATCAGAAGGCGAAACATCTCTCTGCATGTCTATCTCTGGAGGAGATTCTAGTATTGTTGGTTCAAATGTTTCAGTGGGTCTCTCGGAAACTAGTGTAGGACTGAATTGAACCTCCTTGTTCTTATGGGATACTTCTTCTGCAATAGCTTCCTTGAGAGCTGCTTCAATTTGCTCTTTAGAATTAATCTCAAGACTGGTCAGTTCCTCTATCCTTTCAAACGAGCTTATGTCTGATGCAGAAGAGCTGGAATCATCAGATGTGTTTGCAATCTCTTCTGGTACTGGTTGTCGTTCTTCTTCTTCTGGGATACTTCTGGTACCGAATTGAACCTCCTTGTTCTTATGGGATACTTCTTCTGCAATAGCTTCCTTGAGAGCTGCTTCAATTTGCTCTTTAGAATTAATCTCAGTACTGGTCAGTTCCTCTATCCTTTCAAACGAGCTTATGTCTGATGCAGAAGAGCTGGAATCATCAGATGTGTTTTTGGTCTCTTCTGGTACTGGTTGTTGTTCTTCTGATACAGCATCTTCGCTAAAAGCATCTCTGGGCATATGCATTTGAAGAGTAGAATCTTGCTCACCTTGTTCAATTGTTGCAGTAGATTCCTGATCAGTCTCTGAAGGAACTAAATGACTTTCTTCATATTTATTGTCCAATTCATGTGAAACCACATGCTCAGAGACTGATTCAAGTTCCTCCTTGGACTTGACATCAAGCATTATCAACCCTTGGTTATCAGAAGTAGCTGTATTTGTTGCGTCCAATTCATGTGAAACCACATGCTCAAAGACTGATGCAAGTTCCTCCTTGGACTTGACATCAAGCATTATCAACCCTTGGTTATCAGAAGTAGCTATATTTGTTGCGGAAAAGCTCAAATCATCATCATCAGATAGTTCTTTATGCTCCTCCAATTTTACTCCTTGCGCTTCTGAAAAATCCATCTCCCTGGCAGTTGGTAAATTATCCCCAAGCACAGCTTCCGTTATTTCAGTTGATCCTTGAGAGATCTTCAGAGGAACTTCATTAATTTCTTCATGTTTACCAACTACCCCTTCAAGAAACTCACCAGATGTTGATTCTGTTTCTGCTGATGCCGAACAGCTTGTGTCCTTTAAGCGTTTCTCAGTTTTCTCAGTCTCTAGGCTAGAATCTTCCTCAATTGCGCGCTCTTTCTCTTTTGGTTGTTCTTCCACCTTGAGAGACTCAATTTGTACCACATCATGCTTATAGGTAGAATCCTCTGCAGTAAGTTCCCCTGTTGCCAAATCAAACTCGCCTGATGCAGGAGAGCTTAAATCATAATGTGTTGCTTCCATTTTTTCATGTTGGTTCTCAGAGAAAGCTTCTTCTACAAGTGTAGTTGAATCATCTCTCAGCACCTCTGTTGCTAAAGAAGCATCTTGGCTGAATGGTTCAATCATTTCCATTGATTCTGAAAAATCCTTAGGGGAAAGGACTTTAATATCTTCATCCATAACTGCAGATTTATCCACCATCACTTCCATTGCAGTCACGTCAATTTTCTCTGATGCAGAAGAACTTGAATCATCAGATGCCTCTTTGCCTTCTTTCTCTCCAGAATCATATTCCTCAGTAGAATGAACTTCTGCAACAGTGTCTATAGTTTCCCTCGGAATCTCCACGACAGGAACAGATAACATATCTTTCATTTCAACATCTTGACTGTGATTTTCAGAGTTCTTCAGATCATCAGATGCCTCTTTGTTTTCCTCCCATCTGGATTCATGTTCCTCTGTAGAAAGATTTTCTACAACGGTGTCCATACTTTCCCGCTGAATCTCATGAACAGGAGCAGGGAACACATTATCTGCTTCAACATCTTGACTGTGATCTCCAGAGTTCTCTGGAGAAATAACCCCACATTCTTCTTGCACAGCTGCTGATTCTTTTTCAGTTTCATCAACCGATGAAGATGAAGAATTTAAATCATCATCAAGCACTGTGTTTTTGTGGGATTTTGATTGTTCTTGTATTGAAGCAACATCAGCAAGTACACCTTCTTCATGCATCTGATCTTTGGTAGAAGAAGTCAGCTGAGCTACTTCACTTGTTTCAGTGGATTGTAGAGAACTCTTTGGAAAATTAACCTGAATTTCTTCAAGCATATTTTCTACATCCTCTACAATGACACCTTTTGGTGCTGATTCAATTTCTTTGATAGAGCTAGCCTCAACATGGGCCATTTCTTGACGAGCTTCAGCCAGGAAGGCATCTCCCGATGGTTGGCTTTGATCTTCTGGTGATTCTAAATCATTTGGCATGTACTTATCTAGGTTATCAAGAGAGCTATTATCTTCTAGCAAGGCATTTGGGTTCTCTTTGTGTACCTGATCGCACTGAAGCTCAGTTGTTTGTTCTTCATGTCCTGAATCGAAATGCACATTGGCAGGAATCTCTCTGTTGCTCGAGTTGAGACACATTTCAAGTGCAATCTCTTTGCTTGCTGAGCCAATCTTCCCTTCAGGTTGGTGATCTACAGATTCAGAGTTAATTGCAACTGCTGTCTTTGCTGCTGTTTCCCCTGCAATACCAATCTCCACCAAATTCTCCTCTTCTATATGTGAAACTCTCTCTTCTGAGTAAAAATCAATCAAATTTTCTTCCTGAGCTCCTTGAGGATTCTGGACATGTGGATTAACAATAAGTCTTTCTTCTTGTTGCATTCTCTCCCTCTCTGAAAGTCCAAGATCCCTGAGATTTTTCTCATCATCTTCAGTCCATGTGAACCCAAAATCATTAGATGCTTCCTCCTCTTCCTCTTCCTCGTCTTCATGTACATCAGATGGAACTTGAGGCTCATCTGGGAATGCAACGAAGCCTTCAGAAACCGGTTCTCTTGGAGAGAAATCTTCCACATGAAACCCTTCTTCAACACTACTATTACTTACCGAAGATGCCTTGGATCCCTCATATGCTAAGAGTGGATGGTGTTCATCAAACATGGGATCTAATTGACCCAATGAAGCATCTGAAGATATACTCTCTGCAGCATCTGAACCAGAATCTGATGGACTATGACGCTGTGTAAATCTCTTCCAAGAGGAACGCAACTCTAATGAGAAGAAATTCTCAAGGGAAGGCTTCTGGGCATTTTCTACCTCTACATCATCTGAAACCTTTGCTTGAGGCTCATCCCTGACTGTAGCTTCAGCATTGTCGTTGATGCCTTGTGATTCAGAGGTCCCTTCAGAGGAATCAACGTCTACCTTTCTTGGATGGAGGACCTCTTCATTGATCTCGGGAGTTGAAGAGCTTGGATGGCCTAGTAGAGGCATTTCTTCCTCAATTTCCTTCATTGGTTTTTCTAAAGATCTCTCAATCATAGTCTCTGTATCACTGAAATGGATAGATTTTGCAAGATCTTCGCTTTCATGTGCTTCCTTTATATTACCTTCTATGGCATGCCCTCCTACACCTTCCAGGGTAGCTTCCTCCCCAGTTTTCTCTGATATTTCCCCTTTATGAGCCATATTTTCTGGTTCCTTCTCCAAATTAGTTTCAACAATATGATTGAATTCATCAACGGCGGTTGCTGCTCCTTTGTCTTCAGTTGCTGCAACTTCTTCCACTTTCCTTTTGTGGATTGGTGTGAAATCCACACTTTCAGGAAGTGCATCATTTCTAATTCGATCATCACTATCATCCAAGTCTTCCACGTTAGATTGCTCTTCCTCTTCTTCAATCGTTTCTACAATCTCTGTCCTCCTTCCCAGAAGAGTTTCTGAATCAATATACCGTCTTGCAGAGAAATCATCTATCCCTTCCTCGAATCTTCGCCTCAACACCTTTGTGACAGGAGCATCTGTGACAACATAACTAGCATCGTCATTAACATCTGTTCTCTGAAGTAGTGGATCATCATCACCACTTGTTTCATCGACGATGTTAATGCTCCTCTTCTTCTCATCTTCATCATCCTCAAGGGCTTTGCTTGACGCTTCTAAATTATCTTCTTCCTCTTCATCTAAATCATCAATCTGAGGTATATGCGGCTGCCCAAGGCTAAGAAGTGTTCCCAGCAATAGAGCAGTTGAGACAAGAACAGGGGAAGATGAAACCAAAAAGAAAAACACCTTGGGATAACATATATACAACACCCCAAGACTGCAGAGCAGGGACGAGATGAAAGGATGTTTTGTAACAAATCTATAGCAAAATACTGACACTACAGTAATACCACTCATCGCAAAGCATGCTGCTTTCTTTGTATGCAATGCCATTTCCTCTGTTTCTCTTCTAAATCAACCTCTATAACTAACTCAATTCTAATACAATACAGCCGTTTTCCTGCTAGGCCCTTCAAGTTCTGGGATAAGAGCAACAAATAAAAAGTTGCCTCACTCTCACTCAACTGACAGTCCCAACACAAGTACTAATACTAAATATGACAAATTACCCCAAACCCAGACAAAACTAAATACAAAGGGGCCAGCCAAAACTTACTTGAAAATCTCCAGATTCAGCTAGTGAGCTTCTGTGTGATCTTTGATACAGCCAAACCAAAGAGCCCGAATCCACAACAGCATAATTAATTCTCGATCAATCTCAAATAACGCGTATAGCTGAAATTCCACAACGCCCCCTTTCAGAATTCAGCTCTCAAATGCATCATGCATGTCCTGTTCAAGGGTCAAGCTAAGAAACTTGTTCGGATTGTGGGGCCAAAAGCATCAATCAAATGTGTTGGCCGAGATAATTCTTAAAGACTATACAAACCCAATCATCCTCAAAAGAACCCCACACATGGCGCTGGCCAGCTATGCGAAAAAGTAAAGAACCAACCGTAGCTGCCATTGCAAGATGAAGACTTGTAAAGCAAGTTAAGGCTATCATAGCTTGGGACCCTTTATTCCTTTTACAATTTCAATTATCTTTTTGGAATGCTAATCCTGTGGGCAAATGGGTACACTCATGAGAACTGTATAAGATTGTAATGGCTATTATGATGTGATTAAATCAAAGTTTATTTGTGGGACAGGTGGGGCTGTCCTGTTCAACTACCTGTCTTGCATTGCTTTGAGAAATGTTGTTTGTGGATTCCTTTACTTTACTTTCTGACCTCATTCTTTTTCCACCCTGGAAATCCATTCTCTGCTGCTTCCTGAAAAGCCTTCTACTCCACAGAGGCTTGGAAAATCCAAAAAAGAAAGTTAGTTGTGGTGAGGAATAGGAATAACTAAAAGAAAACAAATCTTTCACTATAATTATTCCAAAAGGCAGGGAGTACTCCCAAAAATTTTGTAGTGTGATATCATCCTTGGATTACTTCGAAGAAATTATGTATATTTTTATCAGGGGCTTGCTGCGGACATTCTTTTGCATGTGGAGATAGATTTCTTTTTGTACAGCCGACATATATTGCCGGGGGCCTGAATTCGCGCATTACGACATTTTCTATATATTTTTAATGTTTAATTAACTAATTCATAAAGGAAAGAGATTTTGAAGGTGAAAATGATATTCACTTAAAGTCTTTTGTTAGTTATTAATAATAATTTTAGTTTTACTATCAGAATATGGTTATTGAGGTGTTAGTTTCTCAAATTAAATTATGATTTTGTGAGATAAGTGACTCTTATTATATTAAATATGAAAATTTGAAGGTAAAAATATATTTACTTAAAAATTTTTGGTTAGTTATAATTTCAATTTTGAAGATAAAAAATATATTTACTTAATTTTTTTTTTATTAGTTATAATTTCAGTTTTATTATTATTATTAATATGGTTTTTGAGGTGTTACATAAAATTTTAGAATTTTTTCAGATTAAATTATGATTTTGCTAAATAAATGAGATTTTTAAATTAAATATGAAAATATATAATTTATTTGAAATACATAAATAATTATAAAATGTGATTGTATGGATGAAATATAAATTATGAGAGTTTTAATATTTTTGTTATCTATATATAAGATACTAATACAAGTATTATTATACATTAAAAATAAGATTATTACTTTATGATTTCATACATTTAGAAAAGATTAAATAAGAAAAAAATAATACTAGGAAGAGAAATTTCCTTGAATTCATTTCACTAACATTCATAAGAAGAGGATATATAAAATTAATAGTTTTGATAAATGTTTTATCCATTAAAATTCAGCTAAACGTAGTAGTAATTATATTCAAACAAAAAAACTTAATAGCTATATTGGTTTTGTAAAGCACAAGCATGCTACTTTTCCTTGTGTAGGATAATGTGTGTTTTCTAGAAGTTAAATGAATAAATTGTATAATATTATTTTCATTTTTGGAATATTAATATAACATTTTTGGGAAGAAGTACTGATATCTAATTGTCATAATGTGTATAGTTTTTATATGTTAAGATAAGGTGACATTAAACTTGCAATTTTAAGTCATTTTAATGTGTCTTCATGATCTTTAGAAGGTGTATTTTGATTCTAAAGGACATAAAATAAAATAAAAAATATTTAATATTTATTTATCTATGATAAATCGTAATTGCATTCGTAGAGGTGGATCTCTAATCATTAGCGGTGGTTGCAAAGCATAATGATAGAATATTCTTTCTAGGTGTCTATTTTGGAAATGAGACCACATGAACTTGCATGCAGGGGTACGATGTTGCATATATTTTACATGATATCTTGGATGAGGCGTCAAGGTTTGCAAATTGTGTATGTTAGCAGCTAGAGTCATCAATGAGTGATAAAGCAATGTCAGTTAACCAATTTCGATTGGTTGTGGGTTGGGCATCCATGCAAAGGCCATGTGATTATTGATTTTTTTTTTAACTAAGTTTACATGATTAATTATTATTCCTCTTGTTTTGAGATATCAAAACAATATTCTCATCCAATCTCTTTTGTAAATTGAAGACTTGTGTTAGTAGAAAGTAAGTTTTGCAAATTGTTGAAATAACAAAGTGCTGCCAAAATTCCAAGAGTGAAGTTGTATTGATGTAAACTCATTCGAAGTTGAATACAAGCTTTAGATCTCTTTTGGTGTGGAGTGTTTTATTGATTTGGTTTCTCCATGTAAATTCTATGTCACTTGTGTTTGCTTTTCTACTTTCTATTGCTAATTTGTTCAATCACTTTAATAACACATTAAGTATAAGCACATATGTTTTAGATTTGTATCACTTTATGAAAGTTCATAAGAATAGTTTAACCTTGTTTTTTCAACATCATCTTGATGGCATTATATTAATACATATCAAACTTAATAATTGAAAATATGTAATGATATAATAATTGAAAAATATGTAATGATAATATAATTTTTTGATTGTTATGTCATCATGCATTACTATATTTCTTAGCTTAGATTTGACTATAGAATAGTTTAATTTTTTATAATTTATATAAATTCTTATTATCAATTATACATATATGTTTATATCTTTTGTTGTGCAATTTTGATATCAAGATATTGGTAATATTTTGAATCCCACTTTATCTTAACATATAAAATCTACAATAACTTTATTGTAGACTTTATATATTATATAGATTATAGTTTAAAATAAGAATAAATTTAACAATTTTTATTATTATTTCAACTTTTAATTTGTTGCTTTTTAATTGTGAAAAACATGCATAATGACCTTAATGGATTCAAACCATATCTTTCAAAATCTATATAATGAAAAACAATTATAAAATTTTATTCTGGGTAAATTTAGAATAGAAAGAAGGATCCATGGGCTTGTATGCCGTGAGCAAAAGAATCTCTTTTCATTAATTTATAAAAGCTTGCACCAAACTTTATTCCTTGAGATATTCAAAGCCAAAATCAAAGGTGATCTTGTACAAATTAACGTCTAACACAAATAAATAAATAAAGAGAAGTTATACCTAAAAAGGGTAAGGGAAAATGCTTGGTTTAGGTATAAAGTCGGTCATTTTTGCCGCCCTTGGAGAAAAGCGGTGCCGAAAGAAAGTGTTAGTTGAATAATTCATATGATCTTTTTTTGAATTCCATACTCTTAACCGACTAGTAGGGCCCATATTGCGTTAAATTTATGCAAGCTCAAATAAATTTAGGATGAACTAATTTTGTTATTCTAGATAAAATAAAATAATTTAGTTGTTTTAAAAAAAATAAATAAAAAAAATGGGAAGAATTCATAGGAATATTAAAAATAGAATAAAATATTAATAAAATTATAATGTTAAGATTGTGATTAAGATTTCAATAATAGATTTGTAATTCATAAGTTTTTTTTTAATGTTATTATGTTATTATGATTATTCGTGTTATTGGATCATTTTTTATTTCTAATATTAATAAATTGAAGATCATCAATTTAAAGAATCGTTTTTTATTAGTTATTGCATAAAATTGATATGGACACTTTATCAAAACTAATACTATAAGAAATGTTTTTCATATGAAACACAAGTTTTATCTCACGTGGTTACAAAACTAAATCTCGTTAGACACCAAACGATTGCAAACTAAATTGTCGGCCCTTCTACAAAATCGACGAAAGGGTGTTGCTTGTTTCTAATCCATAACATTCTTCAAGATCAAATCTTTATGTATTCCTCTTGGAAGTTAAATCATTGGCATTGGTGGATGTTTGACTGTCGTTGACAACTGAGGAAACAAAAACATCATCGATGCCAAAAAATAAGACCTAGTCAAGATAACACTTATCAATAATTAAAAAGATCATCATGTTGGAACATGTTTGTCATTACACCAAAAGATCAGTATGTTAACACCCGAGACAAATGTTAGAAATAAGCGAATCCGCAAGAGGCAGTTAGTCCATATCTTGAAATCCGAAGGGGGACACTGGTGATTAGTCCAACAATCCCCTCTCAACATCACCCGAGGGGATTTGAACCCACAACTTGGCTCTGATACCAATTGTGGAACAGGTTTACCATTATGTCAAAAGATCGACCTATTAATCCTTGATACAAATGCCAGAGATAAACAGATCCATGGGAGATGGTTAGTGCAAATGTCTGATACAAATGACATAGATAAATAGATCCATGCAAGACAGTTAGTCCATGTCCCAAAATTCGAAGGGCTAGCGATTAGTCCAACAATTTGAACCTCTAACTTTTATTTTTCCTGTGTTGTCATTTCACTGGTTCTCCAAAATATATGGAGTATTCATGCCCAAGTTGAACTGTTGACATCCTTAAAAACTTATCAAAGGGTTCCTATGTTAAGGGATTAGTGATAGTTCTAACTTCTTTGTAATTCAAATTTTGAGGCCCTCACGAATCACTTGTTTAATCAGGGGTTCTTACCTCGACAGAAACCATGTGCAACAATTAAATCTTTTTTTG
This sequence comes from Cryptomeria japonica, assembly GCF_030272615.1. Taxonomy (NCBI): domain Eukaryota; kingdom Viridiplantae; phylum Streptophyta; class Pinopsida; order Cupressales; family Cupressaceae; genus Cryptomeria; species Cryptomeria japonica. Next base: position 918,463,224 of record NC_081414.1, read on the forward strand.
TCTCTTAATTGGGGGTTCCTATCTCGATTGACACCATATTGAGTTCTTTCTATTGCATCTTGGTTGGGGGTTCCTACCCTAATGAAAACCAAATACTTTAGTCTTTCTCTAAACTTATAAGGGGAATATGTCATCATCTTACTTTGTTAGAGCTTTCTAATTGACCAATAGTTCCATTATCCTTAGGAATTTCACAAAATTCTAAGTATTGAGGTCTTTGTCGATGATAAGGATTAGAACAAGAACTATTGGGTGTTCCAAGTGTTTCAAGAACACCATGAAATGATGACAACTTTTACAAAACCTTCCATTAGAGAACTACTAAGAAGCAAAACTGAATTGTTAGAGCTTTCAATAAGAACTAAAACTTCTTGGTGGTTCTTGGGGTTCCTAGGTTTCATTGACTTGTTCTTGAAGGTCGAATCTACTGTTGACAATAAATTAGCCGATTTTGGTTCAAATTTTACCAAATTGAAACCATGGATACACATTAATCCTTTTAACAAGATGGAGTCCTTATTGGACCAAAAATCAACTTGAAAATGCCTTTTGGAGCAAACACCCTTTTTTTTTTTAAAGATACCAAAACTAAATGGACAAACATAAAATATTTTTGTGTGATGTAGAACCGCTTGCAGACTTGAATTCTCCTACATCATATCTCAAATTATTGACCTCTTTGATTTATTATTCTTTTTCCCATTTTTTTTTTTATAATTTAGACATGGAGATTTTACTTGTTAGATGATTTTTTTATGTCATGGATGTTGAGTATATTCATTGCTTATTTCTATACATGTAATTATCAAGTGCGTTTGTGTTTGATATGTAAGGGATATTCAATTAGAATATATGCTTTTTTACTATATGATTTTTATCATCTACCGCAGATGCTGCTAATAGTATACTTAAGTGTGTGGTATTTCAAAAATAGGTTTGTGGGGATTGGTTGGAACTAGGGTTGGATTACAAAGTGGAAAAAACTTGATTATATTTTATAAAATAATACCTCTATATCTTTAAGTTTAATTGCATTTTCATTTTTGTACTTGTGTAGATATGTATGTGATTTGAATGCATCTAATTCTACTCTTAATGTAAATCTTGGTTTCATAAAGAGTTTTCTTCCCTTTCAACATTGCTAGTTCCTCCATGATATTTCCCAATTGTAAATCTTAATGACTTACAATTTTTTTCTCTATAATTTCTTCTAAGGTCGCTCATAGTTAGCACTAGGCCCTAGTATTTAAATAGTGCTCTAATACCAATGTTATAAGACCTATAATGGAACTCATGTTTTCCTACTTTATTCATATTAATTTATACACATATGATATTATGTAAGTACAACTCAAATATAATGAATATAATACAAATCATTTCAATACCAGTTATACAAATCACCATAATCGTATATATAGTCAACTTACAACATGGTTTATGATAATTCATGCATTCCAATAAGATCAAACACCTACATGAGATTATAACTATAGTATCAATGGAAACATCCCAATTATATCTAATATGACATGTATATCCAAAAATAAGCATGCTCACTAGTCTTCCAATTATCCCAAGCTCTTTCTTTGTGTGGGAGATAATATGAAGCCACTAGTGATGAAAAACCCAATTCACCTTGACCATCAACTTAGCTTGAAGTGGTTAAATAAATATTACATAATCCATGCAATGTTATTCAAGTTTAATTAAGGCTTATCTCTTCTTTTGATTATAATTCTCTTGATTATCACATTTCATACAATCAAACAAGAATCAATACAATGGAGAGATATGAAACAATAACAAGCAAGACAAGGTGATGGATAAAAAATATACATTATAAAATAATATAAATAAATACAAAGAACATAACATGATTCATACCTTGGATCAACTAGGATTACTACATTATAATTCTCCTCTAATCCCAGTTGACACCTTGCAAGTCATTTTGCCTAATTTGTCATTTGACACTCCTACAATTAGGTAAGGTGGTACCACTTTAGATCTTGCTCATGTAGAAACTCTCACGCTAGCTCACTCCCAATGCAAATTTTAACTTATTGTCAACTACACATAATATGCATAGGATAATCCTTACATATCACAAGGATACACCTACACTAACCTCTATTTATCACTTCATATGGCATCTCTACCTCTCCAAATAGGAAAACCACATAATTCCATATCAGTCAAGCCACACGACTTTATCATATTTGGATACCTTGATAATAGTGGTAATGTATGATATAAGGCCGCATTCTCTATGCTCTACACACTAATTCCTCATGTGATGTGATGTCTGTATGATTGCAATAGTTATTTATATGGGATAATGAGCTTCTAGATCCACTTGTATTATCAAATGCTTGTTAAATATGGTTATAAACTTAGAGTTAGTCATTCCACTTTAGGTCCACAAAAAAAAACACCAAAATCACAAAACCATTAATCATACACAATTCCTTTCCAAATTATATCATGTTAAATAGTTAATCAATTATATTAACTTCATTCAAATATAATTTTAGAAACATTCTACAGTGGGAATTAGTAGTACTCACTTTTTTTATGATCAAGGCTACTATTATCGTTAAAAGAAAGACACTCTTGGGATTTCAAATCATTAGTTTTTTGATAATTTTATAAAAATTGTGGTTTCCACCTATATAACACTATCTTAACCTCAATGGTGTGTTTATGACCTCAATAAAATTATCCTACAAACACAATCTAATCTTGGTATTATTCTTAGAGAAAATTAATCTAGATATTGTAGTGTTGAAATGACACAAAGTGACAATTTCACACTTATGCATTGTGCATGTGTTGATCTTAGCATTTATGATAGAATCTATATTTTTATTCCAAAGATTTTGTCTCTACGAATGATAAAGATGAAGCATTATCAGTCTATGGTTAAAAATTAGTAGAATTCTCTTGGACTACAATGCTTTGTGCAGATGCATGAGCAACATACTAGCGTCTCAGGAATTTTTTAGATTTAAAATGCATCTTCTACGTGGCTCACTTATGATATATTTCACAATGCTTGAGTGAAAGAATTTAACAACTCATCTCCTCATTCAATCCAAACAAAAATTCACTCTCTCAAAAAAACAAATTATGCCTTTCCAACTACTAAAACTCTGCTAAAACACTTCCAACTCTTACAATCTTCATCACATCAAGCATATTGGTAGCAGTCTAAGCACTTCCATTTTTTCTCATAATCAAATTTATCAAGCATTTCAAGAGAGGAGGGTTAGATTATTAGTAACTCTCTCTTTTCAAGACTATTATTGATCTATCTAGATATATATTTTATCAATTTGTTAATTAGTGGCTTTCCTCCATATCGATGTTGGTTCTACCAAACAATTGATTAGGTAGTGCCACTACTCCACACCAAAGTTGGTTCTACCGATCTATTTACTTTTGTATCATTGATTATGTTTGTCTTTTTATCTACTCCAATATGGTTATTCGTGAAGGTTTGAAGATCAAACCTGGAGTTTGACTAAGGCAAACCCCCAATGTTTTTTCCATCTCTCTTTGTGTGTAGGTTAAGGAATTGTAAAATTTGAAGACATATTCTTGGACCTTTCCAATCGATTGCATTGGGACAATAGCATTAGCACACAATAACTCGCATAACACGTCGACATATGAGGTTGAGACTGTTCAAGATTGGTGACAAGTTCTTCTTTGGCTACATTTTCCAAAACAAAAAACAAGTATAGTGTTGAATGGTAGTGCTCGATTAACCACAGGCAAACCATCAGATTTTTTGCCTTCCCAACCATAGACGATAAACTCTTGTCGCCACCCCCGAGCACACTACATATGTTTCTACTAATTGATTGACTATCCAAGGAATGAGATTGCTCCTCATATATGTATGAGGGAGAGGCACCCTTTCACAAAGGGTTGGCCCTCAAAGCTATCTAATATGATTGTATTTTATTTTAATCAAATACAATTGCCCTTCTTTAATAGTTGGCCAACCCCCAAATGTGCAAAGCCGAAGTTTCCCCTCAAGGATTCTCCTGCAGCTATACTTACGCCAACACTCCCTCTTAGCTAGGGAGGAATCCTTCTCAATATTAGAGTCACATAGTGACAACCACCATGGCTAATCCCAGAGGGTGGGACCATCCATGTAAGGAAATACAAATGAACACAACCACCATGGCTACTCCCATGAGTGGAAATGCAAATGAACACAAGTGTCCATCACAAAATCCTCAACCTGATGTCGTCATCTCATCGTGATGTTCACCATGGCTACTCCTAGAGGGTGAATAAACACAAGTGTTAAGTCATGGAGTCTCTCACATGACATCCACCATGGCTACTCCTATATGATGGAACAAGGGCTTTCACCTCAAACTTCTCTCGCAGAGAAGAATGCATTAACAAGGGCATTCACCTCAAACTTCTCTCGCAGAGAAGAATGCATTAAGAAGATCTTCATGATGACGTGGCTCCCTCTGAAACAAATATCAACCTTCTGACCTCCTCATCCAAGGTTGCTTCTGATGAAGTGTCAGACTCACTCTAAATCTGATATCAACCTTCTGACCTCCTCATCCAAGGTTGCTTCTGATGAAGTGTCAGACTCCCTCTAAATCTGATATCAACCTTCAGACCTCCTCATCCATGGTTTCCTCTGATGGATTGTTAGACTTCCTCTGAATGTTTATTCCTCCTCTTCAAAGAAACGTCTTCAACCACCAACTCAGTCTCATGGCAGCAAGCATCAAGTTCTTCCTTCCTTGAATGTAATCTCTTATGCTTCTTTGTCAGTCCTGAAAGCATTTCAAAGAGATAAATAATAATTCATCTAATGAAGCATACATGATTCATTATCAAAGTTATAGAATAAAATACTTATCTTATTTAAATCATAATCTCTTCAAGTGCTACATTTAAGCGCTTTTCAGGTCTACACCGGACCCAGCAAACCCTCACCAGAGATGAATTGAAATGCTCGATACAGTATGAGCCAAGTTCCCGACTATGGTAAATGAGAGTTGACTTTTGTAATCGCATAATTACTATCACTTCCCTTTATCCATGGTTCCTCTTAAGATCTCCCTTCTCATTAATGGATTCCAAATCCTCTTGACGTCACCCCATATACTCTAGCGTCCAATATGAAAGGAGCAGTAATAGAGGGAAGTTTATTCAGCTTTTCAAGGCACTGATATAGATACAATATGCAACAATTATTACGGAATATGCTGAAAGTCAGAAGATAAAGCTCCCACGATTGAAATACTTCCTTCTAAACACGTCTTAAAGCCAAATTCCATTTTATACACATAACAAATAATCTTATCACGTCCTCTACAATTTCTCCGTTGGGAATGAAGTCTCACATGATGTACAAGAAAGTCCATTACGCATTGATAATAATCATCGTATTAAAATAAAAGAACCGCCAAAATCTTCGATATCTCACGCTCTGAGCTTACAATTATTCACTTTCAACTCCAAATAGATAATCAAGCAATGCACCCAAGTTAATAGGATTTAGCAATGACCATAAACTTTGAAAGAGACTTCACAATTTGCCTTTCTACCGTGATGAAAGATCGAAGCCCACGGTCTAGAGGAATGCTTTCAAGATCAAAAACCGCACAGATGAGTGATAGCGGATGCAAAGCATCGTTCTTTCCTGTCCAACCTCATCGAACCCCTCTGCAGTTTGAGTGGAGTCGACTCAATGACTAGCATCGACCCCATGTTCAACAAGACTGGTGTCCAACCTGAGTTCTGTCGATTACCTGGCACGCTGCTCAGGCAAAATACGTTCAACACCCTCTTCCACGGGATCCTCTAACCAGGTCGCTTGTCTCCCACTACAGAAATCCACCCATCTGTTCAACTTGCCTTGGCATGGTGCTCGGATCAAAGGCGTGCTTCCTTGGTTAAATGGAGCGCTTCCTTGGTTCACAGGCATGCTACTCGGTTTAAGGACCTTTAGTGACCTCTGCTCAAACGCTAGTCACAAGCTTAGCAGCATCGGCCCGATGGCAAGCTGTTCAAGCCATCCAATCTGAACCCCCATAGCGCTGTCTTGAACACTCCGTAGTCTACAGAGCTAGTTCTTATTTGGAACGATGTCAGGTAGATAAAAAAAAATCAAACACAAAGCCTTGTGCTTGGCCGCCCACCCATGAACGACCTACACTTTGCGAATACCTGCCTGCGAGGGTTCTTCTACAGGCAATGCACTAGTCGAATGGACATGGTCGAGGCAAATGCATATGGAAGATCACATGCTGCCCAGAGGGAGTTAAATCCAGACCTTCTCTGATACTATGTTGAATGGTAGTGCTCCATTAACCATAGGGAAATCATCAGATTTGTTGCCTTCCCAACCATAGACGATAAACTCCTCTCGTCACCCCCGAGCACACTACATATGTTTCTACTAACTGATTGACTATCCAAGGAATGAGATTGCTCCTCATATCCGTATGAGGGAGAGGCACCCTTTCACAAGGGGTCAGCCCTCAAAGCTATCTAATATGATTGTATTTTATTTTAATCAAATACAAGTGCCCTTCTTTAATAGTCGACCAACCCCCAAATGTGTGAAGCCAAAGGCTAATTGCACATTTGGTGAAGTTTCCCCTCAAGGATTCTCCCACAGCTATACATACGCCAACACATAGAACCTAACAAGTTGGCCACCAAAACATTATTGTGGTGAAAGCAGTCCAATCCAAGAGATAGAGAGGACCTAAAACATCTTTTCAAAGCAAGTAGGAACAATTCATGTGCTATCAATCATCCTTCAAAGGTAAAAAACAAGGTAAGGTGTAGATACACTAAACTTGCCAGAAGTCGACACAAAACATTTCTTCTAGATGAACAAAACTAATGTCGATCCTCACATGCCAAGGTAGGACTCAAAATCAACACAACACAAACTTCTAAGCAAGTGGAGACATCCAAGGATTAACTGCATGTCAAAGTAGTTACCCTGAAACATAGATTCTAAGCACCATGTGTCATCAAACAAACCTTCTAGTATCATGTGGAGAACACTAGGATGTTTCTTGAACATCTAGCAACATTCTCAAATCCTTCACTTCTTCATATCAACATCACACTGACACAACATAACTGATACTAAACACTTCATTTTAGAGAGCCAGTCAAATACAAAACATAATATCATTATCTGTAGACCACAACACCATCTGATAATTGAACTGAAACACAACACAAACATTGCAAACATGTCCTCCAAGCTGCAGTACTAGAAATATCAATGTAAAGAAATGCAAATTATTTCTTGGACCACTTCTAACAGAGAACCAAATTGTGACCAACCAAGAACAATTACTAGGCATATCAAATGCAACACCAAGGACTTGAAAATATAGGAGTGCAAAGTACATAGAACATAAACATTATATCCAAGTCCGCAAGACCATATCTACAAAATTGGAGGAATAAAGAGTATTATTTCGAGCATACATCAATACATACTTCTTATACCAACTTGCTCCATCATGCTTCTAGTGACCAAACTATCCTAGAAACATCACCTTCTCATTTTTTACATCATCTTCATTATACTATCATGCTTCTAATCCTCATCTTAATATCTTAACCTATCTGAACATCAACATATCATCACTGCAATCACCATTATCAACAACATTAATACAACCAAGTTAGTGCAAACATTAGACACCAAGGAGGTGGGCATCCATAGACCATTTGTAACCAATATTCACCTGTACTTCACATCAACCTCAGTCATACAAATCAATAACCAATGCAATCTCATCATTACATCTTCAATAATTTACTCAACCATACATATAGTCACACCACTATTGCCAATAAACACTTCCTCAACTACTACAATAGTACTCTACTCAACCAATCATTAACTGACATGACTACCATCAATCACTTCCTTAATAACTGCAACGATGTTCTACTCAACCAATCATCATATCATAAATGACCACAACAATTAAGGACAACATACACTGTTAAAGACATCAAGTTGACATCAATGACAACAAATATTGCCAACATGATCTTGATTTTTCATATAATATCTTTCTCAACCACCCATGACTACATGGCATGCAAGTCGTTCTATCCACATATCACCAACGTGTGAAATTCCCCCACAAAGACATTGAAGTCACCATCTATGTCAACCCTCATCTCTTTAAATACTTCTGCTCTTTGGAAGCATCTTATCAACAATACCATCATTGTCCTAGTACTGATGTTGTGACTCCCAACTCAACTCAAACTTCATCTTACATTGATCCCAACACTTTAGCCTCCTTATCTGCTCCATCTACTATTTATGATCCCATAATCCCCAAGGTCAAGGTCAATGGCAGAGGTTGTAGAGAATACAAGTTACATTATGCCTATCATATCAGTTGGATGCCTCTTTTTCCTCATTCCTATGATTGGCACTCTCAACAAAAATCTCAAAATAAAACAAGCACCAATGTATATGGATCCATTACCTTTTAGTCACCAAGCATATTAGAAGATTGGAAAATTTAAGAGGGCATAAATCAATGGTTGTATAAGGAAGAATTAACTATAGAGGATACTCTTTTCGAGTACTTACAAGACAAATTTCCAACTCCTCTCCAAATCAATCAAAACATGAACTACCACAAAGGCTTAGGCCTTAATGAGCATGGTATTATACAACCTATTTGTCATATAATCTACTTCTATAAAAGAGGGCTTGGATATGTTTCTCTACAACCATAGCCTACAAAATCATTAAATGACTCTCAAAATGATGAGATAACTCCTAATGTTATGTAAATATTTTAAATGGGATTATCATGGTATCCTTACAAATGACCTCCCACTTTGTTATCTTTAGCTCATGGATTGGATTCAACAAGGCTCGACATCCCTCATTATATTCCAAAATGATGAGGCCTTCCTTGATTTCATGGGATTTTGTGGTGACATCCCTCTTGGTGATCACATATAAGGTTTTATCTAAAAATTGAATGTTGATGCATACTTTAGGAAAGACGAGTTCCTTGGTTGTAAAAACATATCAAAAGAAAAATAAAAATCCCCTAGCGAATAACTTCATCACAAGAACCCAAATATCCAAATCCACCATCTACCATATCGTCTATTGTTATAATATTCCCCCACCATCATCATTTATAATGGTACACCATTCAAAAACAATGAATTTTGTACTCTTTGTGAACTATTCCACATCCAACACCTTTGGTCCACCACTTATTACCTTCAAGGTAATGACCAAGCTCAGGCAACTAATAAAGCCTTGCTAAAAATTCTCAATAAAGTTGTTAATGATACTAGTCGTGATTTTCAAATCCACCTTAATCCTGCCCTATGGGCATAACATACTAGGATTCATAGACCTACAATAGCCACTACATACTCCCTTATCTTTGGTGCTGAAGCCATCTTGCCAAACGAAGTTGAACTCCCATAATTGTATATATCCTTATAGAATCTTCTAAATGATAAAGAGCATCATGTTGAAAGTTTGCATAGAAGTGACAATAAGAAAATCAAGCCTAGAGAATTCCAAGTTGGTGACCTTGGGCTTAAAGAAAATGAAAAGAATCTCTCAAATCAAGAAAAGTAAGGGAAGTTTCAGCTTAATTGGTTGGGTCCCTATGTCATTACAACTAACTATGGATTCAATGCTTATTAGTTGGCTACTCCAAAATGGTGCAGGAGCACCTACAGTCTAGTTACCATGTCAATTAGGTATTTGAGTCTTAGAAGTTAGGGGTCATGTCATTTTGATTCAATAAGGTCTATTGAGACAATTTGTAATGTTATTTCATGTTTTTAGATAGGTATGTCAAAATTGGAGTCATAATTTGCGAGTTTGTAAAGTTGTTATAGGGTTGTCATTGTTGTCATCAGGATAGTTAACCCGATAAAGTGTCAGTTGTTGTAAAACGTTGTCAATGTTGTCATCGGGATAGTTAACCCAATAAAGTTGTTAATGGTGTCATCGGGATAGTTTACTCTATCAGGATTGGGAAATACTGTTTAGCCGACTTTTGATGGCTATGTCGATAGACATCCAAATGCCTTGTTCAGTATAGCTATACCGAAATAGGGACATCAAGGTAAGTTTACTCTATTGGAATTGCATAAAATGGTTACTCCGCCTGTATTAGTTATTCCGATGGGTGATCAAGACCTCAATTCGGGATTGTTATTCCGACGTCGGTGTCTAGCATTGATTTGTCAGTTTAAGATTGTTATTCCGATGTCAGTGTCCAAATTTGATTTTTCAAGATTTGGGAGTCGAACAGTCATGCAACCCAAAGCTCTGTTGTGACCGCGAGAAAGTGCAAATTTTGGTATAAATTGTATAAGCCAATGGTTGGAAACAGATTCAGGATGTGAATTCTGAAAATTTGAATTTTTGAAATCTGATTCTACAACATAATTTTCAAATTTAAAATCATTGGCAACTAATTGGGAGCTTATCTTTCTGCAATTACTCTGTTTTCTGCACTTGTATGGTGTTGTATGGATTCAAATTGATTGGACAGTCATATGCATGAATAGAGAATTGAATTACCTCCCATTTGTCGATGATTTGAATTTCTAATTCGTTGTGAGGAAGAAGTTATCGCAGTTTTGCACACAGTGACCTGGTTAGTTAGGGTAACTAGGGTTCTAACAACAATTAGACCAATTCTCACTCCCTGTCTCGCATCAAGTGGTATCAGAGCTTAGGTTCTAATTGGGAGTTTTGTGTGTATGAAGTTTGAGTGGAAATTGTGATTGCATAGAAGGAGAAGGGCAAGATGTTTCCCAAGGGAAGTGCAGTCCTCACAAAAGAGGTGAGGTTAGTCAAGGAGAGCCAAGATGGTATGTTGCTTAGGATAGCAACATTGGAAGCATCTTTGAGGAGAGTTGGGGTTGCTAATGTGGATAGTGATCGAGAGGAAGAAGAAGTAGGTGAGAAGGGGAATGAAGCTCCCCAAAAGGTACCCCAAGAGGAAGAGTTGGGGCCAGAAGAGAGAGTTTTTGAAGGTGCTCAAGGCTATCAAAGGAGACAATTCTGACATGAAATTGGACGTGCCCATGTATGGTGGCAAGATGGACAATGAGGACGTGCTAGATTGGATAGATGCCCTTGATAACTATTTTGACTTCAAGGAGGTTCTGGAGGACCAAAAGATGAACTTGGCCAAGACTAAGTTGAAGGGGTCAACACTGACTTGGTGGAATTGCACTCAATCAGATAAGATGAGAAGAGGAAAGCTCAAGATTAACAATTGGGACAAAATGGTAGCAAAGGTGAAGGCCCAATTTCTATTGGGTGATTATGAGGTCCAAAATTTTAAGAGGTTGCAAAACTTAAAGCAAAAAGAAATGGATGTGATGACATATATAGAGGAGTTCCATAAATTGAGCCTGAGGGTAGGGCACCATGAAGATGAAGTGGAGAAAATAGCAAGATATGTAAATGGGTTGAGACATAGCATACAAGATGAGTTGAGTCTAACTACCCCTAGGAGTGCAGAGGAATGTTTTCAGTTAGCCACAAGAGCAAAAGAGAAGATTAAAAGGAGGCAAGAGCAGCAGGCCAAATGTAGAGGTAAGAATAATAGGGGAAGAAGAAGCTTTGGGGGAGGGAGGACACAATTCCAAAAGCATCAAGGGGAGACCAGTGGTCAGCAAGAACAAACCAATGAGAAAAGAGGTGGATTCAAGGGTAGGAGATCAAACACAAGAGGCAAATTTGGAAACCAAGGAAGGGGATCAAACACATTCTCAGGGAAGTGCTTTCAATGTGGCCAAGTTGGTCACCTTGCTTAGAGATGTCTGGACAAAGCGAGTACAAGCTCATATGGAGCAGAAAGGAGGACACAAATTATTCATGAGGAAGAGGCAAAAAGTGTGAATTCACCTTCATTGCAGGCAACACCTGAGACTGGAGAAGCTTTGCTTATGAGGAAGACATTGATCAAAGTCCCAACCATCAAGGAACCACCACAAAGAAAATCTTTATTTAGAACCACATGTAAGGTACAAGGAAAGGTATGTAAAGTGGTAGTTGATTTCGATTCCACTGATAATTTATTTGTAGTAGAGATGGTAGAGAAGTTAAAACTAAAGAGGATCCCTCACACCACACCATATAAGGTGTCTTGGCTAAAGAAGGGTCATCAAGTACTTGCCAATGAGCAGTTTTGGGTGGAGTTCAAAATTGGTGCTTATGAGGATAAAATTTTGTGTGATATCATTCTCATGGATGTGTGCCACATTTTACTTGGCAGACCTTGGCAATATGACAGGGAGGCCCAACATGATGGGCAAAAGAATGTCTATGTCATCAAGAAAGGGGGAGTATCGTTTACACTTACCCCACTAAAGGAAGATGGGAGTGCAGTCCATGAAGGACCTAGTGCAATGGTGGTGAAGGAGATGCAGTTCATGAAGAACCTGGAAGAAGAGGATTGTGGATATGCCATTGTGGGGAAACCAATTTCAGAAGCAACAAATAATGACAACAAGGAAGTACCTAAGGAGGTTCAAACCCTACTTGACAAGTATGAGGGCATTGTGGTGAAGGAGTTGCCAAATTCCTTGCCTCCCATCCGTGATGTGAGTCATCATATTGACCTAATCCCTAGTGCAAGTCTTCCCAATAAGGCAACATACAAAATGATACCTCAACAAAATGAGATAAAAAATCAAGTGCAAGAATTGCTAGATAAGGGTTTCGTAAGGAAATGTTTAAGCCCATGTGATGTGCCAACTGTTTTGGCACCCAAAACAGATGGAGATTGGAGGCTTAGTACAGATTTAAGGGCTACCAACAAGATAACCATTAGATATAGATTCCCCATTCCCCAGATGGAAAATCTTATGGACAGTCTGGCCGGAGCAAGGTATTTTTCTAAAATTGATTTAAAGAGTGGCTATCACCAAATAAGGATCAGAGAGGGGGATGAGTGGAAGACGACTTTCAAAACTAATGAAGGCCTCTATGAATGGCTAGTTATGCCTTTTGGGCTATCTAATGACCCTAGTATATTCATGAGACTCATGAATGAAGTCGTAAGAGATTTCATCAACAAGTTTGTGGTAGTATACTTAGATGACATTTTGGTATTCAGTAGGACAAAGGAAGACCATTTGAGACACTTGGACATGGTGTTAGGGAGGTTGGATGAAGAGAAATTGATGATCAATCTCAAGAAGTGTGAATGGATGAAGGAAGAGTTGGTATATTTGAGATTCGTGATTGCACAAGGGGCCTTAAAATGGATCCACAAAAGGTGTAGTCGGGAATAATCAATTATGTTATAGTGTCATCATTGGTAATTGTGTGTTATGGGAGTCAATTAGTTCACTTGAAGGGCAGTTGGACGCAACGGTTGGTCGCACCCCCTCGGGTATTATATATTGTATCTTGTTCCCTCGGGAAATCATCATTGTAACTGGGGACTATATGAAGGAAAATATATTTGTTTCTTTGGAGTTATAACACTTATCTTATGGCATACTAGCATCTCTTATTCTGTATTCTGCATTTACCTCTTATGTCTCTGAAATAGTTTCCATAGGCGAAACATCTGGCGCCGTTGCGAGGTCTAATTCGGGCATACATGGTTGAAGGATAAATGGGTCAACCTATCCGCGAGAACATCGTTGATGAGGATGATGGGAAATGAAACAAACTCTATGAAGGAGAGGATGCATTGACGAGAGACTTCGTAATCCAGTTCTAGCCGGCCATAGAAACCTTCGTGCAGAGAGAGGCAACATGGGAAGAAGTACCGCAACGTGCAGTGTGGGACACTCTCAACATCAGTTCGGCGACAAACAGACTGTTGCACCAACTCCCTTGTCCCCTGGCCCAAGCATCCCTCACTCACTAGCACCGAAGGGAGGAGATTGAGCAAGAACAAAGATGACAACGAGTTCTCCGTAATTACGAGGAAAACAACCGACGATGGGAAGAAGAGCGTGATGAAAGACGTCGCAGGGGAAACTAACTCTTGAATCCCTACCGGAGGAATAAAGCAATACTGTAATAATCCCAACACAATGTTGACATAAATTGTGGCCGAAAGGGAAAATAATAAAAGTTTTTTTTGTTTTGTTTTGTGTACATGATGTGTTCTTGCTATGTACGAAAGTGATTCATGCCCAATATACTAAATAAGGACAAATAAAAAGATACATAGTGACGAATGGGAAGTCGCACAAAGAGCGTTGAATCTCAGACAACAGATAGAACGAAGGCGTAGGCTAAGGCAACTTGTCGAGGGATGACCGACCGAGGGGTTGCTCGAAGGAAACCCAAGAGGTGTCACGGAGGTTGCAGAGGCAGAGATAGACAGAGAAAATTACACTCTCTACACTATCGTAGGGTTGCCCAAAGGGAACCTAGAAGGAGTCACGGAGGGTAGCGAAGGAGAACTCTACAGTTCACCAAAATACCACCGTAGGGTAAGAAGTCGCGAAGAGTTGGTGGAACAAACAAGGCGAAGTCTAAACCTGATCGACGCTACTAGAGACCTACTAAAGAACTTGTCCATTTCGGAGGACAACCGGAGGGAGACAACCAACCAGAGGGAGACGACCGAAGGTGACGGTACGGCCGAAGGTGCTGGGGGAGCACAAGGGTACCGTACAGAAGGCAATTTGTTCGGTTCGCGGTTAGCAACATTCTTCGGAAGACCCACAAGTGGAGGGTTAGGTGCAGGAGGCGGAGGATCACCAGGTACAAGCACACAAGGCACCAGAGGAGTGAGACCCAGCGGTGGGATGGAAAGTAAGCAGAAATTGCCAAAGTTCACAGGTGATGGCAAAGAATATCCCGTATGGCATTGTCGTACATGTGAAACAATTTGGTCGACCAATGGGGTGACCGATCATGACGACTAGGTGCAACAGTTCCCAGCCACGCTAAGAGGAGTTGCCATTCATTGGTACTCTGACATGGACAAAACTGAGATTGACACATGGGGGAACTTGGAGAAGGCATTTAAAGTAGAATTTCGGTTGCTAAGAGACGATAACGAAATTGTACCCAAAATCTACGGTACAAGGCAAGGTACTAAGGAGACTGTCTGCACATATAGCCGAAGGCTAAAGGAATTTTTGGGCAAGATGGAAAGCCAACCGGCAGATGGATTGAAGAAACGATGGTTTGTGGAAGGATTGAGATCCTCCCTGTGTAGAAAAATGAAAATTGTTCCACCAACGTCATATGAGGACGCCTATAATAGGGCGATGGACTTGGAAAGTGAACATAAAACATCAAAAAAGAAGAAAAATAATAAATCTTCATCGGGCGAGGACGATGACTCTTCCGAAGAGAGCATCAGCAGTGGGGAGTCGTGTAAAAAGGTGCAAGCGCTCCAGAAAGACATGGAGCGAATGAGGAGAGATTTTAAAGCAATGAGAAGCACGGGTCAGACCGAAGGGGATGTATGGTGCACGGAGTGCAAAGAGGAAGGACATAAGAAGGGTACTTGTCCAAAGAAGGCCTTCTACGAGATTTGCCAAGTGATGGGACACTCCATCAAGGAGTGCCCATACAACATGAAGACACAGAATGCACAAGTGCTATTCACTAAGCAGGCCACAACATCCGGACCAACGGGTACGACCCAACAACACAACACGACGACATCCTCTGGAGGGTACCGGGACAATAGACGCGGTGAAAGGAATAATAATAATAATAACAATAACTGGAGCCGTATCCAGTATGATGCCAAGGGCCAACTATTATCTAGTGTAGGGCCTGCAGTCACTGGGGGCACTTTGCTCAAGATTGCAAGGAGGCTAACCAACAGTATCTCTGCTGATGGTGCGGACCGGGAGACCATGAGGATACAAACTGCCTGAAAACCGGAGTCAATATTTTGAACATTGAACCCACTCAGGCAGAGGTATTGGCGGTTACGAGGGCTCAGGCAAAGATGGCCTCCTACCCAGACCCCCGCATAGAAATGGAAAGAGTACGAGAAGCAAGGGCGAAGATTACTAAGGAGATGACTGCACAAGAGAGAAATAGTGGGGAGGCCACAAGCACGTCCCAAACAAAGGGGGAAGAAAACATCCTGAGGCAAAACTTGCAAATGGAGGTACCCATGAGATTCCAAGACCTCCTCGAAACCATGCCACACTTAAAAATGGCTATCCTAAATGTTGTGCCCACACAAAGTTACCAAGCGAAGAAGGCTGAAATCTCTATAGTCGACCCAATGTTGTTAGTTGTTAACAGTGGACGCCACCCAGCCGTGGTAGAAATGGGAATCCTTGGGACCACCCTAATGGACACCTTCGTGGACGGAGGGTCAGGAGTAAATGTGCTCCCAGAGGAGAAATGGAAGAAACTGGGGAACCCCACGTTGTGGCCCCCCACATTTAATCTATTGGGAGAAGACCAGCATGGGATTAAACTCCTCGGGACACTCATGGCACAACATGTGATGATCGACACATAGCCATTCGTGTTGGATTTTGTAGTGATCCAGTTAAAATAGAAAGGGTATGATGCCATCCTCGGACGAGGGTGGCTAATTGCCGCCAAGGCAAAGCATGACTGGAAGAGAAATACACTCTCATTAGAGAGCATGGGGATTAAGTACGTCATAGACCTCCGGACGCAGATGGTGAGCCAGGAGTTGGCATCCTCCTCGGAATCAGGGTCGGATGGAGATCGGTGGGAGGAAGATGAAGGTCGATGATGAATGGAGCCCAACAACGAAGGGGTTCTAGAATTAGAAGCATGCTCAGGGGATGACGAGGATTCTATGAACGACCTCTTCCATTGGCAGATGGAGGATTATGAATTGTTCACACCCTCGTGTAATGTGTTGAGCATCGAAGAACAACTAGAGGTATTCCCCCCAGAATATAGAGAATACAGGGAGGGGGAGGCCCGTGTGAATGACACTCCGACACACCAGTTTCACAAAGACGGACCCATCAGATACGAGGAAGCCAAGTTGAAAGAAACAAATTTAGGAGAGGCGAGCAATCCCAAGAAGATTCTTGTGGGAGATGACTGGAACCCGGTGCTGAAGGCTGCAACATTTAAAATTTTCCTAGAGTATAAGGACGTGTTCACGTGGACCTACAAGGACCTGAAGGGTGTACCCCAAGAGCTATGCGTACACCACATTACATTGGTACCCGGAGCCCAACCCGTAAGGAAGCAACCCTACCGTATGAATAAAAACTATGCCGCACAGGTGAATGAAGAAATTGAACGGATTCTGGAAGCTGGGATAATTTTCAAAGTACAGACAACTGAATGGGTGTCCCCCATTGTGATCTTACTCAAAAAGGACGGGGACCAGATCCAGATTTGTGTAGACTTCCGGTGTCTAAACGCGGTCACCATCAAGGACCCCTTTCCTATCCCCTTTACTGATAATATCCTAGAAGAAGTGGCTGGACATGAGATGTATTCCTTCATGGATGGGTTCTCTGGGTACAACCAGATATCCATTGCGGAGGAAGACAAGCTAAAGACAACCTTCGTAGTCGAAGATGGTGTATATGCATACAATCAAATGCCCTTCGACTTGTGTAATGCACCGACGACCTTCCAGCGTATCATTTTGCACATCTTCGACAAGATGTCTAAATGGAACTTCAAGGTCTTCTTGGACGATTGGTCCATTTATAGCAGCCAGGACACGCATCTCAAAGCCCTCGGGGAGTGCATGGAAAGATGTCGAAGGGCACGACTAGCCCTCAATCCAAAAAAATGTAGGTTCATGGTACCACAGGGAAGGTTACTCAGGCATATTGTGTGCAAGGAGGGACTAAAAACAAACCCTGACAAAATCAGAGTCATAGTAGAGATGGAAGCCCCGATGGACGTCATTGGAGTGAAGTCTTTCCTTGGCCATGTGGGGTACTACATGAGGTTCATCAAAAACTTCGAAGTGTCCCACCCCTTGGACAGACTTACACGGAAGGGGGAGCCATATGTCTCGACGAAGCTACAGAGCGACGCATTCGAAGAGTTGAAGACAAGATTGCTGGGAGCCCCCATACTCACCTACCCGAACTGGGACAAGGAATTCCATGTCCACGTGGATGCATCGAATTATGCCATTGGAGCTACACTAGCTTAGGTAGGGGGGCATAGACTGGATCACCTGATATACTTTGCAAGTAGATTGCTCTCTAAGGCCGAGAAGAACTATAGCACTACAGAGCACGAAGCCCTCGATATGGTCTACTCCATGTACAAGTTCAGGCACTACCTGTTGGCCACACCATTCACCTTTTATGTAGACCATCAGTTTCTTATGTATTTGGTGAACAAGCTCATCATCCAGGGAAGGGTAAGTCGTTGGCTCTTGTTGCTTCAGGAGTTCACATTCACAATCGTGGTGATAGTGGGATGAAGCCATGTCATAGCAGATTAGTTGTCCCGGATCAAGTTAGGGGAACCTTCGGAGGGAGTCAATGATGACTTCCCAGATGCACACTTGTTTCGGATAGCCGTACTTCCCTCGTGGTACAAGAATATTGGGGAGTACGTGTCGTCATCTTGATTTCCGAAGGACATGCCTCCAGGGGAACGAAGGAAACTAGTGTTAAGGAGCAGGACTTTCTAGTTAATTAATGGCCTACTATATAAAATGGGAGCGGACCAAGTACTAAGGCGTTGCGTTATGGAGGAGGAAGTTCCCAGTGTCTTGAGGGAGGCACATGAGGGCCTCGTAGGCGGACATATGGGCCTAGACACGACAACACGAAAGGTGTTGCTAACAGGGCTATGGTGGCCCACGGTACACAACGATGCTCGAGAGTGGGTCGTGGGGTGTGACACTTGCCAACGGGCAGGCAAACCCTTGAAGCGGGACTTTATGCCCTTCACACGCACAAGAACTATTCAAACGGTGTGGACTTGACTTCATAGGGCCTCTCAAGGCCTGCTGTGCACACCGATGCCGTTACATTGTGGTCGCTACATAATACTTAACTAAATGGGTGGAGGCTAGGGCTCTCCCGGACAACTCTGCAGTAAGTATGACTAGATTCATCTATGAGTAGATTATTACCAAATATGACATCCCTATTCAATTGACCTGTGACAAAGGAGGACATTTCGTCAACCATGTGGTAAAGTTATTAACGACTGAATTCAAAAAAAATCATTCTCTGTCGATTCCCTACTACCCTCAGGCGAACGAACAAGCCGAGGCCACAAACAAAATCTTGTTCACGATTATCTACAAGTCTTGTGGAGTTGAAGGGGAGGATTGGGAGGAAAGGTTATCGTCGGTCCTGTGGGCCTACCGCACGACCTACAAGACCACAATGAGACACACACCCTTCCAGTTGATGTATGGGCAGGAGGTCGTAGTCCCTGTGGAATGCATGGTACCAAGTTTGGGGATTGTTATTGACAATAAACTCGGGGATATGGAAATCCTACGAGAGCGATTGCACGCCCTCAATAAACTTGAGGAGCGGAGGATGTTGGCACAATGGGCAACCGAGGTTGCGGAGCAGTGAAGGAAGCACTAGCATGACAAGCGCCTCTGGAAGATGGGTTTTACCCCAGGTCAGTTGGTGTAGAAATATAATGGAAAAAATGAGATAGAACCAGGGAAATTTAGAGTAAAGTGGCTGGGGCCCTACAGAGTCCGGGAGGTTGGGGCGAATGGGTCAGTCAAATTGGGGATGCTCGAGGGCAGGGAGATTCCAGAGTCCGTCAACCAATCCAAGCGGAAAATCTATCATGAACGAAGACAGGACACGAGCCCCACCCAGCCCGAGGAAGATACCAGTAACACTTAAAAAATAAATAAATAAATAAAATTAAGTGGCCATGGTGGAACCACTGTGTGGTGGGCCCACCGTTGGGGGGGACCACCGTGCGGTGGAACCACTGTCAGGGGCCAGCGTCGATGACCACCGTGTCGTGGAACCACCGTCGGGGGGCCACCACCAGTGACCACCGTGTAGCGGCACCACCGTTGGGGGGCCACCACCGGTGACCACCGTGCGGTGGCACCACTGTCGGGGGGCCACCATGCGGTGGAACCGAGAAAATAAATAAAAGTGCCCACACCCCAACCAAAGATACAATCGCGAGGGAAAAAGAGATTACAACCGGGAATAAAAGAGAAAGGTGGCGTAACTACCTCAGGCAGTTGAGGACAAAAAGCAGGAACAAGAGAAATGCATTCAACAGGAAAAAGGCAGTGGAAGACGAATCTACAGAAGAGCATGGATAAAAGGATAAGGGTTTTACCTTCAGGGGTGAGGGTTGCCGTTAACAACAAAAACAAGCCACCGATGGGGAAAGCAACAACCAGGGTTACAACTGACACGGTTATATTCAAGGGAGTTAATGGAGGAGAGTGTAGGAGGTGGTGGCAACTAAACTCTGACAACCATGAAGTAAAAAATTGATTAAGGCAAGAGTGCATTAGGTGGTTCAGATGTCGGTTTTTCAGATCAAGAAATTTGAGCCACCGATGCGAACAATGATAGCAACATTCGACCACACCACCAGGAAAAGCACTTTCCAATATATGAAGCACACAATCACAGTTTCCTTCACGACAGCCGACTTCACGAGGGTATTTGGCATACCTGGGAGGAATGAGAAGAAAGTAGATATGAAGGCACAAAAGATGAACGCAGACCAGAAAGAACATTGGATACGCATGGTCTCTAGAAATCTTACACCAACGGAATTCGATTCCATAGCCACAACTAAGGGGAGAGGGATGAAGAAATCTTTTGTGGCAGAAGGGCCATGGCGCTGCATCATGGACGTGGTCAAGAGAAAATTGACAGGGTCCAATCGGGCATCGGACATAGCGCTCCCACAAATCATCCTGATGAACGGGTTGATGAATGGAGTACACTAGGACTGGGCATCAGTACTGGCGGATATAATGTTCAAGTTCATGACATTGCAGCATCACACATTTTATATGCCGCACTATGCCATCGAGTTATTTTTGGAGGCGACGCTTTCATAGCTTCTAGCAAACAGGTTGGAAATTCGGCCAAAGGGGAACTAGGCACCCAACGAGCCGCCTATTTTTCAGTGGAGGCATCTTGACATAGGGTTGGCACCCGGGGTGGGGCAGAAACGCCAAAGGTAGGAAGTGTCAGAGTCTGAGGATATTGATAGTGGGAGGGATGAGACCTCGGAGGCCTCGAGTGACTCAGAGGGAGATAGCGAGGAGAGCCTAGCAGAGACTGTACGAGCATCCACACCAGTCTTGTTTGCTACGCCCATGCTAACAACCTCAGCACACTTGAGTCCACCGACGATGATGGTTGCATCTATCCCTGCCTTCGGCTAGCAGAGGCCGCCAATAGTGGCAGCAGAGGAAGTGTGAGAGGCAGTACCATTCGAGGGCATGGGGGAGTCTGTACCCACTGTAGAGGCGCAGGAATTGGGGAAGGATCAGACAAGTACTATGGGCGAAGAGGAATGTTGGCTGAGGGAGATGGAGATAACACCTATGTCGGCTAGGACGGCTACTGCCATTTCTCCCCCACAGGCGACATCAGGGAGCAGGAACCCTCGGGCGGACGCAGAGGTGGAGGTGGTTGACATAGACAGCCACGGCTCCCCTGGAGATATGGCACATTCGGCAAAAGTGCAGGGGAGGGAATTGGCACTTGTAAAAAAAGCAGAGGTCCCTACAGAGTCCGTCCACGCGAAGAGCAGGCACCCAGGCAGGATAGACCTGGAGGCTTACCTCCAGGATGTGGTTGGTCGAGGGCAAACATATTTCCAGGAGATGGTGCAGACTTATCTGTAGGACGAGGTACACAGAGGGTGGGAGGTCATAACATCCCTACAGGCAGAGGCCTCGGATAGCACCGCTTAGGAGTTGGAGTGGATACTCAGGTTTGTACAGGAGGGGGTCCTCAGGCATTTGTTGCCTATTTTGAGAGAGGGGGATGGCCAGAGACTGAGACAATGGAGATGTTGAATGCATGGGCAGTGAGGGAGCCAGTGGTGGAGAGTAGGGTCGAGTCTCTCGGGAGGCAGGTTGAGCAGGCTTTTAGGGAGGAGTATTACACTCTTCGTCATACGAAGCACATTTCTGTAGGGCATGAGATTGCCCGGGTGGCCACGGAGACAGCTTGGGAGGAGCTGACCACCAGAGTTGCAAAGTTGCAGAAAGACATGGACGCCAAGAGGGCTCAGTTAGAAGCCAAAAGGGCTCGGTTCACCATGGAAAGGGCTCAATTCACTGCCGAGAGGGACCAATTAGCAGCAGAGTTGGAGGCCGCTAGAACGGAGAACATGACCCTGAGTACGAGTTTGGTGCAGGCTAGAGAGACCATGGATGAGAAGGAGAAAAAGGTATTGGAGGCTGCCAGGATGGTCAAGCTTGCCATAGAAAATAGGAAGATTGTGGAGTGAGACTTGAGGATACGGACACAACAGGTGTACGACCTATGCGCACAACCGGCATCTGCATCTTCCTCAGCCTCGCCACCTACTGATTCAGGGATGTTGTCTCAACCCCCTTTCTTCTTTTGTTCCTTGATTTTGTCTTTGATAGTCATGTATGTCATCCCTATTTTGTTTTGAGTAGTTAGCAGATGACTTCTTTTTTTTTGGGGGGGGGGGATGATATAGTCGGGAATAATCAATTATGTTATAGTGTCGTCATTATGTTGTGTCATCATCGATAATTGTGTGTTATGGGAGCCAGTTAGTTCACCCGAAGGACAGTTGGACGCGACGGTTGGTCGCACCCCCTCGGGTATTATATATTGTATCTTGTTCCCTCGGGAAATCATCATTGTAACCGGTGACTATATGAAGGAAATTATATATTGTATCTCTTATTTTGTACTATGCATTTACCTCTTATGTCTCTGAAATAGTTTCCATAGGCGAAACAAAAGGTAGAGGCCATACTCAACTGGCCAACACCTAAATCAGTTGGTGAAGTTGGAAGTTTCCATGGGTTAGCAAGCTTCTACCGCAAGTTCATCAAGAATTTCAATCATATTGTGGCACCCATGATAGACACCATCAAAGGAGAGAAGAGGAGCATATTCCAATGGACCAAGGAGGCTAATTAGAGCTTTGGATACCTCAAGACAAGGGTAGCACATCAACCTATCCTTACTTTACTTGATTTTAAAAGGTGTTTGCAATACAGTGTGATGCCAGTGGCTATGCCATAAGGGCAGTGTTGAGTCAAGAGGGGAAGCCAATAGCTTTCTTTAGTGAGAAATTGAACGAAGCCAAAAAGAAGTATTCATCCTATTATTTGGAGCTATATGCCATGGTGCAAGCACTTAAAAAATGGAGACACTACCTACTGCCCAAGGAGTTTGTGGTATATACAGATAACCATGCTTTGAGTTTCCTAAACAGTCAAGAGAAGTTGAGTCATTGACACATGGTGGAGCAATTACAGTCCTATACCTTCACCATAAAGCACAAGAAAGGGCGTTGAGTAGGAGGACAATGGTGATACAAGAGGTGCATCTTCAAAGCGTGGGAATTGATTCCTTAAGAGGTATGTATCAGAATGATGCAGACTTTCATGAAGTGTTTGTTGTTTGTGAGTAGTCACAGGGTTCTTTTCACAGTGAGTATGCAGATGATGTATTACAAGGTGGTCTTTTGTTTAAGGGAGCTCAATCGTGTGTCCCAAAGTGTTCTATGAGGGAGAATCTGATCAGAGAGAAGCATAGTGGCAGTCTAGGAGGACATTTTGGATGTGATAAGACATTATTTTAGGTCAAAAGGTTTTATTACTGGCCTAAGATGCACCTAGATGTGAAGAGGTTTGTGGAAAGTTGTGGTATATGTCAGAGAGCAAAGGGGTCAAGTTCTAGTGTAGGGTTGTATCAACCTCTGGCCATACCTAATAGACCATGGGAAGCCATCAATATGGACTCTGTTTTGGGTCTACCAAGGACTACAAGAGGATATGACAGTGTGTATGTCGTTGTGGACAGGTTCAACAAGATGGTTCACTTCATTGCATGTAAGACAACTAATGATGCCCCTCACATTGCAAGTTTGTTCTTTAAGGAGATTGTGAGGATCCATGGATTACCATTATCCATTGTGTCTAACAGAGAGTCAAAGTTCATTAGACATTTTTGGAGGACATTGTGGAGAAAATTAGGAACCAATCTGACTTTTAGTTTTGGCTATCATCCCCAAACAAATGGGTAGACTGAGGTTGTCAATAGGTCATTAGGCAACCTACTGAGATGTCTGACTAAGGACCACAATCAGTCATGGGATATAATCCTACCACAAGCAGAGTACGCATACAATGATTCAATCAACCGGTGTATAGGGAAGAGTCCATTTGAAGTTGTCTATGAAGTGCATCCTAGAGTTATCTATGAATTGAGAGATTTGAGGGGAATGGATAGGAGGAGTGCCCAAGGTGAAGATTTTGCAGTAGCCATGCATGACATCCACAAACAAATCAGAGAGACACTTGAGAAGAATGTAGACAAGTATAAGCGGAAGGCAGACTTGAAGAGCAAAGATGTACAGTTCAAGGTGGGTGATCTAGTATTGGCACATTTGAGGTAGGAGAGATTGCCAAAGGACGAGTACACAAAGCTAATGATGAAGAAGATAGGGCCATGTAAAGTGGTTCACAAGTATGGTGACAATGCTTATGAGATTGAACTCCCTTTGAGTTGCTATCTCACATATATTCAATGTAGCAGATTTGTATCACTATAAGGAATCAGATTTTGCAGGTCAAGGAGAAGGAGTTGAAGATGCTGATATGGAATGGGCCAAGGACCTTCCACTCGCTCATCCTATGCAACTTGAAGCCATTTTGGACTCAAGAGAAGTGAAGAGGACAAGGAGGAAAGTTTATAAGGAGCACCTAGTCAAGTGGCTAAGACTACCAAGTGAAGATGCCCCCTCGATGCCAAAGGAGGATATAACACAACATGGGGTCTCAGTTGCGGATCTTATTTCATCAGGAGCATGAAATCTTCCCTCTATGGGTGTATGGTGCAGGAGCACTTAGAGTCTAGTTACCATGTCAATTAGGTATTCAAGTCTTAGAAGTTAGGGGTCATGTCATTTTGATTTAATAAGATCTATTGAGACCATTAGTAATGTTATTTCACGTTTTTAGGTGGGTATGTCAAAATTCGAGTCATAATTTGCAGGTTTGTAAAGTTGTTATAGGGTTGTCATTGTTGTCAATGAGATAGTTAACCCGATAAAGTGTCAATTGTTGTAAAACATTGTCAATGTTGTCATCAGGATAGTTAACCCGATCAAGTTATCGATGTTATCATAGGGATAGTTTGCTCTATCGGGATTGGGAAATATTGTTTAGCCGACTTTTGATGGCTATGCCAATAGACATCCAAATGCCTTGTTCAGTATAGCTACACCGAAATAGAGACATCGAGGTAAGTTTACTCTATTGAAATAGCATAAAATGGTTACTTCGAATGTATTAGTTATTTTGATGGGTGATCAAGACCTCGGTTCAGGATTGTTATTCTCATGTCGATGTCCAACATTGATTTGTCAGTTCACGATTGTTATTCCGATGTCAGTGTCCAAATTAGATTTTTCAAGATTTGGGAGTCAAACAATCATGCAGCCCAAAGGTCTGTCCTGACCGCGAGAAAGTGCAAATTTTGGTATAAATTGTATAAGCCAATGGTTGGATACATATTCAGGACGTGAATTCTGAAAATTTGAATTTCTGAAATCTAATTCTGCAACGTAATTTTCAAATTTGAAATCATTGGCAACTAATTTGTATGCATTCAAATTGATTGGACAGTCATATACATGGATAGAGCATTGAATTACCTCACATTTGCCAATGATTTGAGTTTCTAATTCGTTGTGAGGAAGAAGTTATCGCAGTTTTGCACACGGTGACTTGGTTGGTTAGGGTAACTAGGGTTCTAACAACAATTAGACAAATTCTCCCTCACTGCCTTGCATCACAAAAGCACAACCTTTAAATGAACCACTCAATACCACAAACTTACATATATATAAATACTTCTTGTAATTGCAAATGTAAACATGTTAGGATGCCAACCTTACTATAACATGTTATTTGTTATAATTACCAAATATAAGGAACTCATGTTTAAAACTCATCCACAAATCTTACACTTATAGACATATCAAACAAAACTTAATATCATATACCATCATCCTATAATTATTGTTAGTAAGCATGATAAGAACCTTTTGTCATAATACGGGATGACGCCACAATGCAGTGGTTAGCTATGAGCCTCCTACATGGGAGGTCTTGGGTTCAAGTCTACTCGACTGGTTCTTAGCTCTAGGGAAAAGCTAATAAATACCACTTTTGTTGACTTATAAAAAAAAACCTATGTCATAATCCTTAAAGTGTTGTCTTCAAGATAAACACCATGTACTACAGTGCATCATCAAACTATAAGGAGGCATTATTTTTATAATAAATACTTCTCATGGTAGAATTTCCTAAGGTCATTGCACATTGCCAAAGTCAATTTCCAAACACTAACATAATGTAAAGAACTACTCACGCAAAAGTGGTTGTCAAACTTCGTCTATTGCAAATGAAATTATTTTAATTCAATTATAAGATTCAAGGACATTCCTCCTCTCTCAACTACATTATTTCATATGATTGCCTTCATACCTTAAACACACTTAAGTCAAAGCTTGTGCATATCAATAATCCTCTTTAAGAAGTTTAGTACAGTTAAAAGACACCACAATAGAACTATATTCATAATCATCTCCATAGTACGTAATGCATTAGCCTTCAACCAAGAAATTCTTTTCAACTCTAGCAAGCAACATAATCAAACATTGCCAATTTCACTAAATGTAACCTCATGCAATATATGAATTTCAAATAGGTTTAATTAGAAAGGCAAGATAGCCTGTAAGAAATTTTATAGTTTTGCACAAACATTGTGTCAGGTTTGATATTGGATAGTATTGATAGTAAGGAAGTTATTTGTGATAGTTCTTATTACAAGAAGAGGTAAAGAAAAAAGTTTGTGAAGATATTTCTTATCCTACATTTGTTAAAACCATGAAGAACCCCAAGATTTTTTTATCAAATTTTTCTTTTTTAATTTTAAAATGCTACAAGTTTTAAAAAATATTGATATCTAAATTAACTATTTTATTTTAAATCAACATTTAATTTTATTTATTTTTATCTATTATTTTGCTTTAAGTGTCAAAATTGTTGGTTAGACTTATATGGTTGCTGGAAGGGGATAAAAACCCTATGAGATATCTATATAAAGCCATAGATATGCCCTAAGAATTGATTCAATATTTGTATGGATTGAATAGAATGAAATATGAATCTATATGGTCTATTGTTG
Source organism: Cryptomeria japonica (assembly GCF_030272615.1). Classification (NCBI taxonomy): domain Eukaryota; kingdom Viridiplantae; phylum Streptophyta; class Pinopsida; order Cupressales; family Cupressaceae; genus Cryptomeria; species Cryptomeria japonica. Next base: position 918,490,611 of record NC_081414.1, read on the forward strand.
ATTAAAGATGGAACCAAAACAATCCACCAATATACTCATTTTCGCATATACTGTCTAAAATGCAAGTTTTCCTTCTCCCCTTCATTTGAAATAGATGTGGATCTTATGTGTACTCCCAACAAATGTGTTGAGAGGTTGGTACCCAATGACGACTTTTAAGACCTTGTACATGATGAATTATAGAGTTATAAAAGGTTGGAAGAAGCATTATTTTATTCAACTTTATGCAATCATAGGAGAGTCACTTTGTAACTAAGTTTTTAAAAAAAGTACACTTTTTATATTTGAATAATACCAAATTTTAAAAAATCTTGAATTCGGAAGAAAAGAAGTGGAAAAATAGAGGGGATTGCTTTGTAAATCGAACAATGCTCGTTTCTAGGATTTGTGCCCCGTTGGAGGGGTCTTCCAAGCCACACTGTGGAGGAGGGCGTACGACCTCCTCCACGCAGGTCAGCTGCTTCTCATTTTCTTGATTTTTTCATGGTATTAATGTTGGCTCGTGTTGGTTTTATGGCCTTTCAATTTGTAAGGGTTGTCTAATGCACCTAAATGGATGGAAATCCATTCGTTGTGGCATATAATTCGGATGAACACGCCTTTAATTCAAAGGTTGCCATTGCGAGTGACACTAAATCATATAATGCGACACTTATTGATCCTTCGCTTTCTATCCCTAACTTCACAAAGTTTGACGCAATGGTTTCTACTGTCTAAAGGTAATGGTGACATGGGAGGAGATAAGCAAAATAACATTTCTTTGTCTAGCCTTTCCATCGCCTCTAATTCGGATATGATTAATGCTTTGAATAATGAAAAATGTAGGCTAAAGAATATAGTTGTATTTCTTGCAGCTATGGATATTGCTAAATGCCCGGCCCACAAATATTTGGATGAATAACACAAAAATATTTGGATTAAAATATTAGGTTTTCATTTCTCCTTCGGTAGAATGATTCAGAAAGGGTTGTTTATCATTTTCTTTAATGATGCTAAGTCTTAGGCAATAATAGTTGAGAAGCAATACTGGTTCATTGGGAAATGTACATTTAGGGCCCATAAATGGTTGCTTGAGGTTGTTAGTGATGAAATCTTAGCCCTCTCGTGTCCTAGGTGGGTTGTTATAAAAAACCTTCCCCCTCTATTATGGAATTTTATTCCCCAAATGCTAGAATCCATTGGGAAAGTTCTCAGGTTGGATAACACTCACTCATTGGTTCCCAACATGGATGCTAGTGTTTTAATATATATCAACCTAGGCAAAGACCAGACCAAGTTTGTTGAAATTAATATTGACGAAGATCCCATGGTCTGTGTCATTGAGATTTTAGGCGAGATTAATGCTTGCTTCATGTGCAAATGAGAAGAGCACATTCAAAGAAATTGCCCTATTTTAGCGAAACACAAGCCCCTTGCTATCTATAATGGCACTTCTGGTGACCGCCTTGTGCAATCCAATGGTGAACCTGCCATCCCTCTTTAGGCTCAACCCAATCATGTAGAGGATGCACAAGGCCCTATTTTGGAGCACCTCAATTCTCTTAAAGAGACGATGAAGGTTGTGATTAACTCTCTGCCTGCTAGTCTTCCTGTCCTCAATGAGCCTGCTAATTTTGGGAATTTTAATGCTAATCTCCTTCCTCATTTGGTCATTGTCGTGTCGTTATCCCAAATTAGGGATCCCAAGGTTGATAATTCAAACCAATTGTGCATCCAAGGACTCACAAGGTTAGGAGGAAGAACACACAACTTGCCCTAGATAAGCTTAATAACTCTAGAGTTTCCATCATGGAGGTGACTCACTATTCTAATGAACCCTTCGATATTGACCCTTCCTCTTTCCCAATGGATGATGATTCTTAAATTCTGCCACCTATGGCTAGTTTGGTTAAGGAAGATGATCGTTCTCTCATCAAGTCTATAGTTAGGGGTATCGAGGAAAGGAGATGCTCTAGTATGAAGCTAAGCAAAGCGACTAGCTTGGTTACCCCTATGGAGGGATCAAACTCCTTGAAACTCTCTGAAAATTTTTGACATTCTTGTGGAGCCTCATAATGAGGAGCCCCAAGATGGCGAGATTGCCAAGGCTCCCCCCTTCCTCGGTGATAATCAGACTATGATCTCCCCTTAACTTGATGTTAGCACATCTCCAACCATTGATAACCATAACTTTAACCTTGACAATGATGTTGCTTTTTTGATGTTATTATTGTGGACCCACTTATTAGGAATAAGGCCTCTAATGAAGCCCATGACTTAGCCATTGTGTCGTATGACAAATACAGAATGAGCCTTTGTGATCTCACTGAAGCTCATCCTTTAGAATCACACCTCGACACTAGGTCCTTGTTTAGTGATTCGATCACTAAAGAGGAACAAAGCCTAGGTCATGATCAAATTATAGAGTCCAAAGATGAAGATTATGAGATTTTGATCCCTGTTAGGAATGATCTTTTTACTAAAGTTAAACGGAAGAGGGGAAGGCTTAAGGGAAAACAATCCCCTTTCCTAAGAAAAAAGATAATAAGGACCTTCCTAAGTGCTTTGACAACTTTAAAGCTGCTAAGGACATCATTACTTAATGTTTCTCATGGAATTGAACTGCATTTCTTAGAACATTAGGGGACTTGAATCCCCGGATAGGAAACATGTGGTCAAAAGGTTTCTAAACCAACATAAAAATGTTTACATTATGTTGCTTCAGGAGGTAAAGCCACTAGGATCACTCTGGAAATGAACCTTAAATGCATATGGAAAGATGCAATCCAATTCTCCACCAATCATGATAGAGGTAAAGAGGGTGTTGTCATTCTAATTGAAGGCAAATAGGGTAACAAAGTCTTGGATAGTGGTTCTTACCCATGCAATAGAGTGATGTGGATAATTTTGAACCTTCATGATACCAAGGTTGGCATATGCTCCCTTTATGCCTCCAGTGACTACAAAGAAAGAATAGATCTTTGGAAATGGTTGTGTAATCTCCCAGATATTCCTTGGCTTTGGGAGACTTTAACATGGTTGAGCATCCAGAGGATATACTAGGAGGTCTGAACCTGGAATGGAAGAGTGGGGAGAAGCTCTATTGGGCCATGATGAAGGATAAATTTAGAATATTCGATCCCCTAGAAGGTATGAAGAAGGATTATAGGTCAATATGGTTTACATGGTGTAACTTCTAGCAAGGGAGCAGTATTTACTATAGGTTGTATAGATTCTATGCACATAAAGATCTTTTCTCTTTCAAGCAAAAGGATGACAATATCACAGTCAAAGTTTGTCCTTTCACCCTTTCGGATCATCATCCAATTTCAGCTCATATTACATTGAATTTCAATACAACCCCTCAACCCAAGAGGGAGGAGAACTTTATCCTCAACACTAACCTTCTTAATGATCAAGATGTCAAAAGTGTCATCTATATGATAAAACAAATCAATAAATGGGACTGTCACACCCCCTTTGCCATTGATAAATGAAACAAAAATGTTAGGAGTTGGAGGGTTCTACAAACAGTACAAAGGAGAAAGCTAAAGGCGGTAGAAGACTAGAAAGAGACCCAGTGTATAACTTGCTAGTTCTAGAAGCCTGGATTCAAAATGACCCTGTCAATCTGGAGCTATCTCACTCATTGTCCTGAACCAGAGACATGCTGAGAAGAATTCAACATAAAAACATCTAGGGAGTCAAGGTGAGGGCTAGACTCAATTGCCTGCAACAAGGAGATAAGGGCTCCAAATTCTTCTTTAATATGTTGAGATAGAATGAATTCAAAGAAAGAATTGATAGAGTTTGGGAGGGGGATAAAGAACTGGTTGACAATGAGGACATTAAAACTGCCTTCTTGTAGCATTACCAGAAGCTATTCTCCTCTGATGGTAATTCCCCTTCTAGCTTCTCTGCTCGAGACAAATGTAGAGCCCTCATTTTGAAGAAGATCTCAATAAAGGAAGCTGATATTCTCAAGAAACGTATCTTGATTGAGGAGGTCCATACGGCTATCAGTACCCTTAACAATGATAAGGTCCCAAGCCTAGATGGGCTACCCATTAAGATCTACAAAGAGGCTAAAGATTGGATTAGCATGGACCTATTGCAGACTTATGAGGAACCTTTGGCTAGGAATTCTTTAGGTGTTAAGATTAATAAGGGGGTGATAAAGCTTCTCCCAAAACACAAGGACAAATCCCTTATTTAAATTGAAGCCCATTACTTTACTAAATGTTTCCTATAAAATTCTTGCTAAGATTATTGCAATCAGACTTGTGGATATCTTGCCAAATTTGTAAGAAATACTCAGTTTGGCTTCATAAAAGGGAGGTGCATTCTTGAAAACCTCATCACAAGTTGGGAAGCCACAAATTGGGCAAAGTTAACCAACCACAAAGTTGCTATGTTCCTTATCGACTTTGAAAAGACATGATTGGATTAGATGGAGCTTCCTCACCATGATGCTGGAAGCATTAGATTCCCTGATGAATTTTTCCAAATGGTTCTTCATCAATTTGGTCTGCAAAAATACACAGTTCTTAAGATAAATTTCTAGCCTCTCCCCATGCAACCTTGTCATAACCATCCTCAAATGCTCTGAATGGTCCTCCTTTGACTTCCTAAACACCAAGATATCATCAAGATACACTAACAAATTTCCCTAAAAATAGTTTTAAAACCATTAGAAAGCCCAAAGCGCATAACCAACCACTCATAAAGTCCATCATTAGTTTTAAATGTTGTTTTCCACTCATCTCCAGGTATGGTCCTAACTTGATGATAACCACTTTTTAAATCTCTCATTGAGAAATATATAGAACCACTCAACAGTCCATCAAGTCTTCAATTCTTGGAATTGGAAATCTACATTTGATAGTTATCTTATTAATGGCCCTAGAGTCTGTGCACATTCTCCATTCACCTCCTTTCTTAGGTATTAGGACTGTAGGAAAAACACTTGGCTAAGAGACACTCTTATCGAAACTTTCTTGAGTAATTCCTCAACTTGTTTTCTAATCTCCTCATTTTCTTTAGGAGTCAATCTATGTGCAACCTTGTTTGGAAGGCTAGCTCCTAGTAACAAATCTATATGATGGCTAAGACTCCTTATGGGAGGCAACTCATCGAGTAAATCAATTGCAACAATATCCATATGCTTCTTCAAGATATCTTGCATCTCCTCGAGTAAATCATCTAGTTTTGTAGAGGTAAGAACGGTCTTGAGCTTGAGTACTAAAGCATATCCTACTTCATCTTTCATTTCATGTAAAAACGATTTTCTACTTATCATCATTACCTTGTTGCCATTGCTACTACTATTGTTGTCCCCTTCTTATTCTTGCATAGGCAACAATGTATGATTGATACCATCCTTCTCAAAAGTATAGGTATTATTCCTTCCATGAAGCACAACCTTCCTGTCAAATTGCCAAGGTCTTCCAAACAATACATGACACACATCCATGCGCATGATATCACACATAACACTATCTTTATAATTTCCAATTTGAAACTCAACAAAGGCTTGATCATCTACCAACAAATGATCCCTTATGTAACCAAGAAACTTTATAAGGGAAAGGATGTTTAGTTTACTCAAGTCCTAGCTTATCTACCATTTTTGTAGCCATAAGATTATCAATACTTCAACTATCTATAATCAGTTTGCAACACTTAGCTGTTGCCTTGCATTTTGTTTTGAATAAAGGTATCCTTTGCACTAGTTCTTGACCCTTCTTAGGTGGCTTTAACAATATTCTCTTGAGCAACAATGACTCTCCAAATTCTAGTTCTTCTTTGTGATGAACACATGATCCAACACTTCCTTGATCTATTTTCACAATTTGATTGGTTCTCTCGGGTCTTGGATGACCTCCTTGTGAAAGCTCAAGACACTCCCAACTTTTATGACCAACATACTTGTTACACTTCAAACACTTACCAACAAAGCCTCTTCCTCTTCCTTGGAAACCACCTCTTCCATAAGATCTACCTCCTTTGTTTTGATATTCTCCTCTTTCTTGATTAACAGGTCCACTTGAACTACTGACCCCTTCATCTTGATGGTGTTGTTGCCCCCTTCCAGCCTATTGTCCTCTTCCACTATAGCCTCTTCCTCTATTCCTTCCTCGCTGATTTTTCTTTCTTGCAACCTTCTCCTCTGCCTCTATAGAATCTTTCTAGAAGGTTGTTAGCTCTCATAAGATCTTATCTTATCTTTTGGCATTTACTTCTTGTCCTAGGTCATATAATAATTGTTAAGTTGTGTCGTAACATAGGATTAAGACACATGTCACAATCTTGTGTAATCCTATCCCTCAACCTTGTCTTTATAAGCAAGGCATCCTATGCACATTTCATATTCAATCATTTATTCAAACATCAATAATCAAGCAAATTATTCTTGTCATTCTCTGTTGTGGAAGGTTATTTTTATTTGGTAGGTTATATTTGATTTCAGCTGCAATTTTTATATTCTTATATCCATTTACCCCTCTCTAAGCCTTTTTTAGTTTGAAAAAACAAAATATAAGACAACAAGAAATCAAAAGAAAAGAAACATTAAAATAAAGTAAAATTAATAGTAAATACCCACAAGTAATATAGTTCCATTGTTTTTGGCATATGCTGTGATAGAAACCAATACAATCGGATTGTTCTTCCCCTGAAACAATAACAATGCTTGTGAGAATAGTCAATTATTTAAATTGGACTGAAAAATATATATTTAGTTACCCAAATCCTTGGATATATAATAGTTATGGAAACTTATTAGAAATATAAATGATCTGTCGCAAGAAAGCTACTTCTTATACTCACAAAATTGGATTCAGCAGTCAACTCATGTGGCCTTCCAAAAACTATGATTTTAATACAATATTTGTTTACTAGATGATTTTGGGGAAACAATGGAATAGGCTCTTAAAGTGAAGTGACAACTTCATCTACACATAGTTCTGACTATCTTCTGCTCCTTTTGTATATTTCTAATCCAAGAGATCTATTTCCCTTATCAGTCAAACGAATTTTTTTACATTTTAGTTAATATGGGCACATAATGAAATTCAGCAACAGTGTATACATGGATCCTGATAGCTCCAAATCTCTTGAAAATGTTGATTGATAGATTTGGGCAGGACTCAGAAGCTAGATAGTTAAGGAACCACTGAAAAAACCAATACTTCTATTTTTCCTGTCATTCAGGAGCTACATGGTTCATTAACCATCAATAAAACTGATACAGATATTTTTCCTGTGTCACACGTACACTATGAAAATATAGAATCACACACTTACACATTTGACATCTGCAACCAGATGACGGATATGTGGAGCATACCATTTAACTCGTTCCACATGCTCAATACTCACCTTCCATGTGTATCCTGAAAGTACTTAAAAGATTATAACTGATAAATACATGAAAAATTAACCATAAAAAAACCTAAAAGATTGCAGAAGAATTGGGGATGAATTTGTTACCTTCTTTAAGAGCAAAATCTTTTATAGACATGGCGAGATATTCCAGCCAAGATACCTCCTCGCAGTCTTTAACATTCCCATGCACATGTAGCACACCCCCTTCAGGCCTGCATAAAACAAACCATTCAAGATCTTGACAATAAGAAACAAGAGCTAATCAATAAAAGTGTTCCACTTTGGTCCTCAACATTTAAACTGCTCTGCTATGATTTGCTTCATGTAATTCATGTACTGCTGCATCTCTTGTACAGTTTTTCAGATCTAATATTCAAGGTCAAGATGCATAAGGAAATCCCATCATACACTATTGGTTATGCATTTTGTAGTCACATTGACAATGTTTTATCAGTAGTGGACACTAATGTTTAACTTAATCAAAATCATATATCATCAACAACATGATGCCAAGCATAAGCATAATTCCAAACCAATTATCATTAAGATCATTGAACAAATTGTGACGTGCTATATTCTTTGACTGGAGTGATTGTGAGATCTTATAATTGTTCTATTGATCTCTATCTCTATCTTTGGGATAACATTATACTTGTTGGTTCACCAACCTGCCTTCAATTTTCTCTAAGGGGTTATAAATCCCTATGATTAAGAATATTGCATGGTTGGCCAATGAATGTTTCTCTCTTGCACTTCAGGCTTTGCAGAAGCTAGATGGGTGACCCTTTAGGACTCATTTAATTTACACAAATTTCATGAATTCATTTCAATGTAAAACAAATAAGAAAACTCCCACAAAATGGGTAACGATTTGTAGGGTTAGAAGGGACTAAGTATCTTGTTCCTTGTACCTTTAATATCTTAGTGTGCATTTAAAAAAAGAATACAAAAATAACTTATTCTCTGGTGAATTATCATTTCAGAATCAATTGGGTTGGCAGGGATTGTCTGAATAGTAACCGGTGCCTATATGAAGAATTACAGAACCAATTATTACCTATCAACACTCATTCCTGAAGCGGACATCATTGATAGTTTCTAAACATGGAACATTGCCTTACGATGGTGAAACTTGCAAATACAGTTCAAACAACCTAGGTCCTACTAAATAATCCTTTGCAACATTCACACTTCCCATTATTGCTTGTGAAAAACTAATATTACTCTTTGAGTATTAACTAACACAAGACAATAATTGAACACAGCAAACGTGTGAAGAAACTCAGATTCCTCAATTCCTTGCCTTAAAAGCATACAAGCATACAACAAGAGATGACACTAAATCGAGAAAATTCATTCATATCACTTAAACAAAGACAAGTATCAAGAAAGCATTGACAAAGAATAGTTTTCTTTGTATTTCTTCAAAGAGATTTTACATGTATTACAGAGCTTTTCCCTTGCTTTATCAAACTCTTAAACATTACAAAGATCCAGTCCTTTTATAGAAGGAATTACAAAAAGTGCCCCCAAATGGGTGACTCCTGATATTCTGCAACAGTTGATGAACTAAATGCAAACCAATTGAATAAAGGACAAGTGAAAAAACATGGGAGTTCATAAGCCTTTGCAAGCTGTTGGACGAATTAGTTAGAGCCAAATCAAGCTCCAACTGTAGATAGATAAAATTACAAACTAGTTACTTTTGTTATGTTGAACACTCGACAAAAATAGTTAAGATTCATTGGTTGTGTAGTTACCAACGATTGGAAAGTCCTCAGCAACTGTTGGCAAGTTTAAATATTTCCTTGTAGTCGAGACAAAGGACTGCATTGTGCAAATAGTCTCCGATCCTGAATTTGGTATGAAGTCCATTGATGAATAAAATATACTTGTTTGCTCTCTCAATTCATATATTGTTTAATATGTTCTTATCTAGATCAATTCTTCATGAATAACTCTCTTTACTTCACTATTTTTATTGCTTAACCATAATGCAAGCAAACATTTGGTGCTGTTGCCCTTCAAGAAATTGGGGTAAAATGACAAAATAATGGGACAACCAGTTGAAGAACCTGTTGAGTTGATCCAGGAAAAAGAGGACAAACTCACCCAAGACCTTGTGAAGTTGTGTAGGACATTTTAGTTAAAGAGAGTGTACTAGCAGAAGTCAAGCGATGGAAAATCCCACAAGAAATCATATGTGATAACCTCGGGGTAAGCAAGGTAGATATTCTTCTTGATCATATGCCATGATTGCTCACAAGACACTAAATAATCCTTAAGACCTTCTTGAGGAACATGATCATGAAATTCAAAGATAGCAAATAAGGGAACACTTTGAGAAGAGAAGCTGATGAGGAACATAGATCAACACGGGATCCCTAGAAATTAATGCCCTAATACCCAAACAAGAATTGAAATCTATCAAAAAGCGGTGTAAGCCGTTTAATTAGTAAATAAGGCTTTTGTAATGCTTTAAAAGAAAACAATAGTATTAAGTTATATCTACGGGTAGTTAGTTGCCTGACGGTTGATGGCCTAACCAACCGCGAACTCTTTATATTGTAAACTCGTAGCACATTTGGGACACATTGGAATGGAGAGGAATATGATAGAAATCTGTGTTACATGAATATATCATGGTATACTGTATTGTGTGTTATTGATTCCATGCTAATGTGTTACTATGCTCTAGTGTTATAAGTTGGATATTGATGTTCTGTATACTACAGCCTAACCCACTTAGGCTACTAACATTTTGGCGCCGTTGCCTAAGTCGAATCCGGAGGTCTCTAGAGGGAAGGCTGGCGGGATGGAAGCATAATGGGTCGTCCATTCGACCAAAGCATACGGGTAACAGACAATGACATAGAGGATAACACTGAAGTAACCAGGGAGGATCAATTGACACAAGACCTGATTCACGCGTAGGATGTTTCCGTGGACCGGTACGTACAGCGAGAAGCGGAACTGAGCGCAGTCTCGGCTAATACGGTACGGGCGGAACTCAACGTGAACCGGGCCGTACATGATCTCCTGGGTAGTCTTCCCCGGTTATTGGCACGTGTACTCGTGGAACGTGAAGAGGAACGAGAGAACATACAGAGGGAGCAACATAGGCAGCAAGTGCTTCAACAATACAGAGAAAGGAACAGAAGGGAAGAAGAACAGTGGGACTCCACACAGCAGAGAAACCACCGTAGCCCCAATAGTTAATGCCAAATACACTCAACAAAGATCGAAGCCGACAACCCCTAGAGGAAGAAGAGGGGAGCCACGAAGACATAGTGAGGAGATCCCTGCGCATCCAGGAGCAACTCGAGATGCACCTGAAACTCTACCGGATAGTTGAAGAGAGAGGAAGCCTAGCGGAAGGTTCTCGGCAACATACACAAGAGTGGGACAGGAGTCACCACAGGCCACAGGCAATAGAAAGTAGCCAGAATTGGGAGCAAACAACCGCCCCCAACCGAGTCACTCAACAATTCCTAGAGTAAACCAGAGAGGACGAGAAAGATGGCACATAACCCTGAAAAACAGAAACTTCCCAGATTCAATGGACTAGGATTAGAGGATCTCGCGCGCCACTGTAACACTTGTGTCACCATATGGCAGGCCAATGGCGAGGATGATGAGGATAACTGGTTGAAAGCATTTCCGGCCACCCTCCATAGGATTGCCATTGACTGGTACAGGGACCTACGCACCACTTCAAAGGATACCTGGAAAAACCTGGCTAAAGCATTCGAGGAGGAGTTTCGGCTACTCCGGGATGATGACGAGATCGTTGCAGAAATATACAACACCAAACAGGGCAAGATGGAGACGGTAAGGTCCTACTACTGTAGACTGAAAGAGTTGATTGGAAAAATGGACAATAAGCCAGCCGATGGGTTGAAGAAGCGATGGTTCATTGAGGGATTGCAACCATCCCTGCGGAACAAGATGAAGGTAGTACCTCCATCTACGGTCACGGATGCATACAATAGAGCCATGGACATTGAAAGTGAGAGCAAGACATCGAAGGGCAAGAGGCATACAAGTGATGAAGATAGTAGTGATCAGGAAAGCGAGGAGGAGTCACGCACGATACAAGCGCTCTGGAAGGATATGAGACGGATGATGCGGGAAATGCAGACGCAGAAGGAAGAAAGTAGGGAGGGTAGGGACCTCTGGTGCACAGAGTGCAAACTAGAGGGTAACACAAAAACCAATTGTCCAAAGAAAACTTTCTGTGACATTTGCCAAGTGTTGGGGCATTCACAGAAAGAAAACTTTCTGTGACATCTGCCAAGTGTTGGGGCATTCACAGAAAGAAAACTTTCTGTGACATCTGCCAAGTGTTGGGGCACATTTTCAGTTTTAGTCTTTCCATAATCTAGGCTAAGTGTTCCTTTACCTTTTATTTCTCTTTTTGTGTTATCACCAAATCTTACTGTTCCTTCATCTGCTGGTTCAAAGGAGATGAACTTGTTTTTGTCCCCTATCATATGCCTTGAACATCCACTGTCTACATACCACCTATCCTTCTCGTTCTTTGCATGAAGAGCTATTTGAACAAATAGGGATTCTTTATCTTCTTGCTGTTTTTTCTTCCAAGTCATTCTAGACATTTCCTCCCTTTTGATGGGTACATCTTCCTTTCTTGGTAAACTAGGAAAGATTGTTCTGCAAAATCTGGCAGTGTGTCCAAAGTTGTGACACTTATGGCATATCACATCATAATTCATTAAAGGAGAAAATGAATTGTGGTTCTTTGGAGTAAAATTAGAAATATTTCTAGTATGACTCCTATTTGTGACCAAACTTATAACATGAAAAACAATATCCTTGGAATGAATAATGATTATCAGTTACATGTGGTTTCTTTAGGTGGGATGTTTTCAACACATCAGTGGGAGGATGAGATTTATGAGTATCATTCTTCCTTCTTCTATTTTCTACTATCTTCCATGACTCATCCAAGGGTTTTGAACTAGTAGCCTTGGCTATTTGATCTTCTTTACGTCCTAGACCTGATTTAATGAAAGTAGGTCTTTGTGTTTTGAGAAGTTTATCCATTTTCTTGGTACTGTCTTCAAATTTCTGAAGTTTCTCCAAGTTTTGCTTTAAGGAGACGATTTCTGATTCTAATTTACTGCGTCCTTCCTCTTTACTTTTAAGCTGATCTTTTATCTCTTCCTCATTCTTCTTTGCTTCCTCTAATTGTATTTTTAGGTCTTCATTGAGCTTGCTTGACTCTTGTAATTTTGTCTTATATTTTGAAACCCACCCTTTTAGTTTTTTATTTTGTTCATAAGCATAATGTAACTCTTCTTCTAGATCTACATCTTCTTCATCACCCATAGCCTCTTGTTCTTCTTCTTTTTCATCTTCATCATCCTTAACTTTCACTGCCATGAAAAGAATTTCTTCTCCATCACTGCTGGACATATCTTCAGAGCTTTCTTCTGATGAACTAGAGCTTTGTTTAGAGTAGAAGCTTTTCTTATGCTTTGAGTAGTTCTTCTTGAAGTATTTCTTTCCTTTTTTCTTTGGATAGTTCTTCTTTTCCTCTTCACTACTATCGCTTTCATTTTGAGGACACTTTGAAGCATAGTGCCCTACCTTACCACAATTGAAACATTTAAATGGAAATTTGCCTTTATATTTGCCTTTGCCCTTTTTGAATTTCCTCATGAAATAAGCTTCAGCCTCATCTGATTCACTACTTGAGCTCTCCTTTGGTTCATGGTTTTTGTTTTTGCCTTTCTTCAATATTTTGAAAGCTGCTTCCTTTTGAGAGGGTTTGTCTTCTCTTCTCATTTCATAGGCTATGAGAATTCCAAACAATTCATCTTTTGTCAATGTTTTCAAATCCTTCATTTCTTCTATAGCTGATACCTTAGGATCAAATTTCATTGTCAAAGTTCTTAGCAATTTCCGAACAAGGAGTGTGTTTTCAACTTCTTCTCCCAATGCTATGATTGCGTTCACAATTTCATCCACACGCAAGAAGTAGGCAGCGATGTCTTCATCTTCCTTCATTTTAAGACTTTCATATTTCATTCTAAGTGATTGAAGCTTGGCTTCTCTTACTTTTTCATCCCCTTCATAGATACCTTTTAATTTGTTCCATATCTCTTTGGCTGATTTGCAATGCATAACCTTCGTAAATTCGGAATCTGCCAGATTGCATAGAAGGGCATGTTCTGCTTTAGCATTATTCTCACTTTTCCTCTTTCCTGCCGTATCGGTGGACGGAGGTGTGTACCCATCCACCACGGACTGCCAAACATCATAACCAAGTGCGTTCAGATAGGCTTTCATTTTAATACTCCAAAATGCATAATTTGTCCCATCGAAGATTGGATTCCTAACTACATAGTTATCCACCATTGTGCTCTTTTGGGGATCTACCTTCAAGCTGTAAGGCTATCTATGAAGGAACCTCGCTCTGATACCAATTGAAGAGCACACGATTATACTGAGAGGGGAAGGGGGGGTGAATCAGTATAATGAAACTTTTCAATTTAATATGATTAAGTTATTCAAGACAATTATGCACATAAATACAATAACAAAAGAATTTGAGTGGAAACCCAATGAGGGAGAAAACCACTAAATGAATATTGTATATTTATATTTCTTTTACAATGTTTGTGAGCACCAACCCACTGGAAGCACCAACCTCCTAATTCTGTTTTGTGAGCACCAACCCACTGGAAGCACCAACTCCCAAATCTGAACTTTGTGAGCACCCACCCACTGGAAGCACCAACTCCCACTTTTGTGAGCACCAACCCACTTCACATATATCTAATTTTCACCTTTACAATGTTGCTGTACCAACTGATGATGGATTATATTCTTCTCAAATTTCCTTTTTCAAACTGTTACAATGCTGATCATGAATCTGTCACAAAAACTGATTATAAACTCTTATAAATCTAAATGCTTCATAAGTCTGCTAAACTCTGCTTCATAAAGTCTTCACAAATCTGTACATGGAGTCTACATAAATCTCTTTTATATCTGCATATACATATTCGTATATTTTCCTGTGTATGATTGATCTTCACACGCACACTCTTGTGTCTGATTATATTTCCAAAATTACACACTCTATTCTGTCAGTAACTTATTATATTTCTAGCATCATACACCTTGCCAACGCTACAACACACGTATTCTTTCCACCCTCTATATTTTTCACCATAAATCTGAAATAGCATTCATACAATTGTCTGTCTTAATCCGGTGCACATATTATATTTGATTGTCTTCTTCACACAGCACACCTGTAAGCAGCACTCTACACACATCCACCTTACACACTTAACATATTCTTCATACAGATATAGCGATATTCCTCCTTATAACATTATAAAAAATTCTCCTATTTTTTTTTTCTAGTCACGCTTATTTTTCCAGCATATATATTTTCTCGCACACTTTCACAAGAGGTGTGAACTCTTTCCAAAGAGTGATCCTTATTCAAAACAAATTAAACTTTATTTAATATCCTCTAAAACAAATCGCACCTCTTCATACGTATTGTTGCCTTAACCGAATGGGTTGTCCTTTTAGAAGCTTGTTTATATTATTTAAATCGCTGCTTCTTATAATGGCTATTAAAATAACCAATACCTTTTCATTAAACGCTGCCTCAATAGGATTTGTTAATGCTTTTAATTTTAAATTCAAATCACCGCTTTGTCTTTGCCTTTGAATAAGACAAAATAGATTTTGTCTTTTAGGAAAATACTTTTGCCTTTATTCACAAGATAAAGAGATCGTAGCTTTCCATTTTTACTTAATCACACCTTTTACAATTTCACTTATTTCCAATTTCGTCTCATGTGCAATTTGTCTTATTCTTTCTTTGTCTTATTCATTTTTTGTCTTGCGTTGAATTAAGTCACCAGACTCCTTGGCCATGTCAGCGTATCACTTGATGAGTTGGTTGTGTAAGACATATACACGACTTGATTATTATCAGGTTTCTTCTAAACACGATTTTTATTATAGACGTATCTATAAAACAAATTTAAATCGCATTCTCCTTTACAAAATTATTTTTTCTGTTTCATACATGTTCAATGTAAGTTTGAATCAAATCATATCTTTTGTTTCTGCAAACTGCTGGGCATTCTGTATCCATTGTTTGAATACTCCTTCTGTAGATATCGATCATACATATAAGTTAATGCACCAGTATGCATCATTGCTGTGTGAGTCCCTTCTTGATATGTTGTCGTTGATACAGATTGAGACTGTATTATAATCAAGCCATACACAGAAATACATAGTCACTGATAAGTCACTGATACACAGTTTCTGAGAACATTGTGGCTTTATCACTGCACACAGTATAGATTCATTAAATAGCCTGATTGCTGCTGATAATAATCCTTTGTTTCTGCTGCATATTCATATCCTGAGAGGATGGCTGAACATACTATAAAGTATAAACTAATATGTAATGTACAACATACTTAATTTGATCATCATCAACCGGCATAATAATTCAAACTTGTATAAGTTAACAATCATCTAAGCATCATCCAATATGTTCATCCTCCTCCAAATTCCTTTGACATCAATGACAACATTTCTATCACTATACCCTCCAAGAACACAAACTCAGACACATCACCAGGTGGCTATAGGAACAGCCGGAGGGGGAGTAACAACAACAACAATAATAATACCCCACGAGGACGCATCCAATATGATGCAAAAGGCAGACCGATGATACAATGTCGACGATGTAACGAATGGGGCCATTTTGCACGTGACTGCCAGAGTGGTGTTGGACAAGGAGGAGGGCTCCTCTGCAAATGGTGTGGGCTGGAAAACCACGAAGATGTGGAATGTCCAAGACAGAAAGGCGTGAACATGCTGGAGGTAGTACGGTCAGAACCAGAAGTATTGGCCATTACCCGATCTCATACAAGGAAACTAACTTACCCTGAACCAAGAATAGAAAAGGAAAGACTAAAGGAGGCACAAAAAGAAGTAGAAAGGGAAATGAGTGAGGGACGGCGGAAGACAATACCCCATAAAACCACCAGCACCATACGAGCCGACTCTGAAGCTACCATAATGAACCAGCTGCTACAAACCACCGTGCCACATGAATATATCGTGGTATACTGTATTGTGTGTTATTGATTCCATGCTAATGTGTTACTATGCTCTGGTGTTATAAGTTGGATATTGATGTTCTGTATACTACAACCTAACCCACTTAGGCTACTAACAAGCGGTTAGACAAAACATGAGATAAGACGATCCCCGAGTGTAATATCCCACTAATTTTTTTATTTTTTTTTCAAGCCAATAGCAATTCATCCACAACAATTAACCCGTTAATGTTAGAGTAATAAGCAAAACAACTGAAAGGGAACCCTTCCACCTTTTGTTCACAGAGAGCCCAGACTGGGAGGGTGAGAGCATACGGTGTTCCGAGGATCGTCAGCATCAATAAACAAACTGAAAATTACAATTGCACGGGCGGCAAGCCATCCCCTTCTGCTTATCCAGCAAGATAGAAACTAAACTTCTTGGCGGTGAACCGACCAAGGGAAAGATTACAAGAAACTAAAGTTCAATCACTCTACTGCGTATTTCAGGGAGAGGACATTACATTACAATCACTCTACCGCATATTTCAGCGGGAGGACCAAAAACATTGAACTTATCACTCGACCACTTATTCAGCGGAAGGACTGGAAATTACAAATTATTGCATATCAGGCCGCAAGCCAGCCTCTTCCACTTATTCAGCGGGATGAGAATTACAAAGAGAGATCTGGTTAGTAGTACTACTACCTAACCTTACAATAATAGAAATGATAGAAGGAGAGTAATGCAGATTTCTATAGTAAAGATATAAATTTCTATTACAACCAAATCTGCAGGCTGGAAACACAGACCAGCAGCCTAGATAAATGCCAAAATATTCATATCTCCCTCATTTTACATCCAATTTAGCTCAAACCAATCCCAAACCCATCGTACAACATATGCAATGCTAACCAATCAAAACAACACCCCAAAAAGACCCTTATTTATTTTGCATGCATTCCAATGCAAGGCAGAAAACCCACGCCTAGACTAGGAATTTCGATTTTGCATAATTAATTCAAAACTCAAACAAACGTGCTAAAAACTTACAAACCTATTTGCCAGTGCTGGGAAGGAAGATAGGATTGATACCCATAACTATCAGACGCTCCAGCAGAGAGATGTGAGCAAGAATATGCTTCAGCCATAGGCAAAACCAGCAAGTACAGAATCATTGCAACACCAAGATGTCAATGGCAAAGCTCTGAAAACGGTAGAGGAATACAAGGCACAGCTAGGTACTGTATTTCAAGTACGAAACCGAGTAGCACTAGGGAGACGCACTCCGAAGCCTCAAGTTCTGTCGCCAATCCGGCAACATAACATTACAGATTTGCAAGATGATGCAAATGGGAACCCAAGCCTCATATTTATAACTTCATTCTTCAAATTCA
Source organism: Cryptomeria japonica (assembly GCF_030272615.1). Taxonomy (NCBI): domain Eukaryota; kingdom Viridiplantae; phylum Streptophyta; class Pinopsida; order Cupressales; family Cupressaceae; genus Cryptomeria; species Cryptomeria japonica. The sequence continues at coordinate 918,508,484 of NC_081414.1, forward strand.
AATGACATCCCTCCAAATTCCACACTTGCATTTGAATTTCATTCCACTTACATGTGGACCCAAGTGTAGCGCCCATTCTCCTAAGTCAAAAGTCACGCCCAAGAAAGGGGAGGACCCACGTTAAACACTTAGGCACATATTAGCGATGCAAAGTGAAATAATATCCCTTCTAAAATATTTCACATTCCATAAAACAACTGAATTTCGCCAAACTTAGGATTAAATAGGCATTAATCCCAAATTTAATAAACCAATAGCCAATAAATAGATTAATTAAATATTAACCTTAGGATAAGGAAATAATATTTAATTATGTTGCAAATGTTTCCCGCACTGATTATTATCACCACCAAGATGAAACTGAGCCCAGACGGCCACAGACTGCTGCAGAATTCAGACCCCTATCTACTGCCAAAAATAGAATTGTGCCACCTAGCCACTTACTAAAAATAGTAAGACAAGAATTAATGCTCAGAAAAATATGATCATCGCGTCCAGAGGCAAAGCAAGGAGGGCTCAGTAGGACAGTGGCACCAGAATGGTCATTCCCTGACTTATTAAAAATAATAAGTCCTCGTTTCATCAATGCTAGACCCTGATTACTCATTCCACCTAGCCTACGGGTCTTAGGAATAGGCTAATGGACCACTGAAAGAGCATCAATGAGAAGGGGACATTACACCGAGGATCTTAGAACAAAGAGAAAGAAGGAAAAAACTATGACAAGCACTTGAGAAAAGCACTGCAATACGATTCTCAAGTCGGAGTCCTTCTCGGGAAGTAAGTTGGAGTCAAAGTCAAAGCCAAACTTGGAGGACAAGCTGAAATTTGGACCAAAACTCAAAAAATGAAAAACAATTCTTCCACAAGAAATCGTACAAAGCGTGGCAAGAGATGGCAAGACATCTACCCTTACTCGATGAAATGTGGATTAATCTCTCTAATCAAATAGACAAGCCAACAAATAAAGATGAATGGTAAGTAGAATCTAAAGACTTATGAAAACAATAAACAATTGTTAATTAAAGAAATGGTAGTGGAAGGATGCAAATCTAAAACTCTTTGGTCAAAATTTTCAAAATTGAAGGCAACCTTGTACAAAACACTCAAGCAGGAGGAGTTGAGGATTCTCACACGACCATGAGTGCAAGTGAAGCACCAGAGGATGTGAATCAAAACCCAATGTTAAGTCGGTTTGAAGCATTGACATTGCATTAGAAAAGATAGTGAATCCCCTATCAAGTCCAAGCAGTGAAAGACAAAAGTTGGCTAAATTTATAGACAATGGGTCAGAAGACCCTACATGACATTGCATGACTTGTGAAACAATGTGGACAATGAATAGCCTGGATGATAGAGCCTATTGGCTATGGTCCTTTCCAACAACCTTAAGAGGAAAAGGCATCAATTAGTACACAGCTATGTTTCGCAACGTCTCCAAGACAAGGACAATAGGGGATGCATTTTAGGCCATTATATATATATATATATATATATATATATATATATATATATATATATATATATATATATATATATATATATATATATATGTTACCAGGAACGCCTACTTTGGTCCACGCACCCAAATCGACTTTCCCTGGGTTCAGGATCGTGTGGGGTTTGCCTTGGGTTCACCCTAGGTACATACCCAGTGTAAATGTTATTGCAATTTCCAATTTAATGAACAAGTTATATGCTAGATGGTGTATTTAAGATTTTGGTATTATTACTATGACAATAATATTATCGTCTTTCTTTTCTGTAGGTAAGGAGGATGAACATGTATCGATTTCAATGTCATTCCTTTTCTTTTGAATGATGTATATATAGTAAAGCAGTCACGATCAAGTGGCACCTTGATCGGACATGTCTTTTTAGACATGTCCGACCAAGATGTCACTTGGTCATGATTGTCTACTGATTCACTCGGTGTTTATGATAACTTAATCGGTGCCATTGTAAATGATAACAGATCGATATAAACACACCCGATAATGAATCGGTGTCAAAGCAAATGATAACAGATCGATATAAACACACCCGATAATGAATCGGTGTCAAAGCAAACAAGCCCAATAACTAATAGCATTTAGATCGACGCTTAACTATGTTAAGCAAGTCGTCGATCTAATCCATCTTTATCCAATATCAATATCATAATCAAGATCAAAGTTACAGTCTGATAAACATATTCAGTTCGGAAAGCATAAATCAAATAATCTAATAGCATAGATGAGTAAACCAAAAACAGAATGGAGGAGATTAACGAGTTAGGAAAATCTTATCTTGCAGAAGCTACTAATACATTAACACTCCCTCTTAGCTTTGGAAGATAGATAAAGTAACCTGCATCACATTTCTTTTTCCATAATGTCAGTCTCCAAGAATATATATCATCTATACATATGATATGAAGTATCATCAGGACATAATATACAAATATAAAACATCACTCTAAGCATGTGACATAGAGTATCACCTAACCATGTGATATAAAAGATTCATCATTTCATTATGACAAGATATCACCTAAACACGTGATATTAGTATTGCCTAAACACGCAATATTGCCTAAACATGCAATACTAAGGATAAACATATAAGGATGGTTAGATTCTCATCTTATCCAAGTTGTGATATGTGCACAAACATTTTATACAAATGTTTTATCACAACACCGTCATGGCACATCCATGACATACCAGAGATCCAACATGATAACTAGTTTAGATAATCATAAGATCGTCACCTTATGATGTCTACATACAAGTGTTCATAATCTGAGAGATCGTCACCTCTTAGATATGAACACAGGGGGTGAAACCCAGAATGTCTCAAAATGACAAAAAAAGTTTACACATTAAACATCTTATTTACAAAGCAAATTACCTTTCTATCATACCTAAACCTTTTCTAAAATGATCAACCTTCACTCTGGAAAGTGGTTTGGTCAAAATATCTGCAGTCTGATCTCCTGTACTAACATATTCCAATTTGATCACATTTTTGTCTACCATGTCTTGTACATAATGATATGGAATCTCAATATGCTTAGATCTGTCATGAAATACTGGATTTATAGAAAGCTTTATGCAGCTCTGGTTGTCACAGTGAATGACAGTGGGTTTCATGGGTTCACCAAATAGTCCCACAAGCAACTTCCTAAGCCATACTACCTCTCGAGCAGCCATGGAAGCTGCAATGTACTTGGCCTCGGTGAAACTCTGTGCTACAGAAGACTGTTTTCTATTGATCCAAGAAAATCATAGCTGATCCTAAATTGAAGCAACACCCAGAAGTACTTTTCCTGTCAGTCACACTCCCAGCCCAATCTGAGTCTGTAAATCCGTGTAGGTCTAGATCGACTTTCTCATATTTGAGACCAAGGTTTAGAGTACCTTGTAAGTATCTCATAATGTGTTTCACTGCAATCAAGTGGATTTCCTTAGGCTCGCACATAAACTGACTTAAGGCATTGACTGCATAACAGATATTTGGCCTTGTATTCACTAGATACATGAGAGACCCAATCATCTGTCTATAGAGAGTAGGGTCAATGGATTGTGACTCTGCTGATGCTTCCTTAAGTTTATGTAAATTTGTTTCCATGGGAGAGGTCATAGGTCTGCAGTTATGCATTCTGAATCTCTTCAAAATGTCCAAGGTATACTTTCCCTGGTTTAGTATAATATTTTCAGAATTTTGCCATATTTCAAAACCTAGGAAGTAATGAAGGAGTCCCAAGTCCTTCATATCAAATTCTTTAGATAAATCTTTCTTACATTGATTTATGAGGTGATCTTCTCCTGTGATTAGTAAGTCATCAACATATAGAATCAATATTAACATATCACCTTTATTTTGTTTGTAGTAGAGATTTGGATCTGCATCATTTTTAGAGAAGCCTAGTTTAGAGAGATAGGTGTCAATTCTTTCATACCAAGCCCTGGGAGCCTGTTTAAGCCCATAGAGAGCTTTCTTGAGTCTGCACACATGAGACACTGCACCCTGAATTTCAAATCCTTCAGGTTGCTCTAGGTAGACTTCTTCTGAGATCTCACCATTAAGAAATGTTGTTTTAACATCCATCTGGTGCACCTTCCACCCCTTTGCTGCTGCAATGGCTAGTACTATTCTTACTGAGGCATATCTGGCCACAGGTGCAAAGGTTTTTTCATAGTCTATTCCTTCCCTTTGAGAGAACCCTCTAGCTACAAATCTGGCCTTGTGCTTTTCAATACTGCCATCTGCAGCATGTTTGATTTTAAACAGCCATTTTGATGAAACAATTGATTTCTTAGTAGGCCTAAGAACGATCTCCCAAACATCATTCTTCATAATGGACTGATACTCTTCAGACATGGCATCCTTCCATACTTGATGTTTAAGTGCATCTGATACATTGTTTGGTTCAGCTTTAGAGAGATCATTCATAAGAGCAACATAGCTAGTGAATTTATTAGGTCTTTTGCTTTCCCTAAAGGTTCCTGAAGGAGCAGCAAACCTCTGAGCTTTTGCTACAGTCTTGGTGGCCCACAGAGGTCTTTTCTTGAGGTTTTCTCTAGGTAGGATTGGAGTTTCACCTATAGTTTCCTCAAGATTCTCCCTCTGAAGCTCAGGAGTAGGATCTTCTTCTATGTTAGGAGTGGGGATATAGTTTTCAGGCTCTATTGTACTTAGGGCTCTTTTGAAAGCTAAATCTTCTTCAAAGATTACATCCCTACTAAGTTCAATATTTCTCTGACCATGTATATATATTCTATAGGCCTTGGATGTTTCACTATATCCTACAAGTATTCCTCTTTTTCCATAAGGTTCTAGTTTTAGTCTTTTCTCTTTAGGTACATGTATATAGATAGGACACCCAAATATCCTAAGGTGGCTGATAGCTGGCTTTAGTTTGGTAAATACTTCTTCAGGAGTTTTATCTTCAAGATGTGAGTGAGGACATATGTTTTGTATATACACAGCAGTGTTAGTTGCTTCTGCCCAAAGATTGATATTTAGATTCTGATCAAAAATCATCGCTTTGGCAGATTCTACAATTGTCCTATTTTTCCTCTCAGCTACCCCATTTTGTTGAGGATTATAAGGTATCGTTAGCTCCCTCTTAATCCCTGAGTTTTTACAAAATCTTTAAATAATTCTGATGTGTATTCCCCCCATTATCAATCCTTAGGATTTTAATTTTATTTCCTGAGTGGTTCTCCGTCAGTGATTTAAACTCTTTAAACCTACTAAGGATCTCTTATGATTCTTTACACTTCAGAAAGTAGATCCAAGTTTTCCTAGAGTAGTCATCAACAAATATTACATAATACAAACATCCTCCTAGAGAGGGAACGAGCATTGGTCCACATACATCAGAATGAACTAACTCTAAAAATTTGCTTGTCTTCCTAGTACTATTATGGAAGGCACCCTTGATATTTTTACCTAGGGCACATCCCTTGCATGCCTCTGAATGATATTGCTGCAACTTAGGTAAACCTATGACAAGGTTTCCCATAGATGATAAAGCTCTATAATTCAGGTGGCCTAGTCTTCTATGCCAGACCTCATTTGCATTTGTTGCTTCATGAATTAGGGCTAGGTTGGGCTCTATGCACAGCTCATACAAATAGCCTTGTCTTGGACCAATGACTTTAGCTTTCTTGATGGAAGAATTTCTTGGCCAAGCCAACACCTTGTTCTCCATGAAGGTTACTCTGTATCCATTATCTTCTAGGGATGATATGGAGACTAGATTTCTCTTGATGCCGGGGACATTTAGTACTCCTTCGAGTTGTAATGATATGCCTGTCTTCAGTTTGATGGTGCAAGAACCAATTCCTCTAACTGGATGTGAGGAATCATCTTCGATGGTTACTTCCTCATCATTATCCTCTGTCATGGAGTCTAGCACTTCTCTAAACCCTGTAATGTGTCTGGATGAGCCACTGTCGATCACCCAGGAGTTAGATTTATTTGATGCATGGCTTGTAAGTGTTGAGTAGAGGACATAGTTCTGGGAGTCATCTTCTCTTTTAGATTTTCTTGCTCTGGCAAATGTGGCTTGTTTGGCTCTCTCTGGACATTTTGCAACAAAGTGTCTGAACTTATCGCACCTATAACATTGAATATGTGATAGGTCTCTCTTTGAAGTATTCTTGCCTTGATGACCCTTCCTCTTCCTAAATTGCTTCTTCTTGGTTGTCTTATTTGTGTTAGTATTTAGAACTTGAAGGTCTTCGTCTATGTTCTTTTGTTTTATTCCCATCTTGTTCAATCTTGATTCTTCTTGGAGACAATCGTCCCTTAATCTTTCAAACTTAGGATACTTGGACCTTGCACTGATGCCTTGGACGAATGTACTTCATCCACTAGGCAACCCATCTAGAGCAATGAGTGTTAACTCTTTGCTTTGGATCTCGTAATCCAGAGTTGCTAGTTCGTCTCTTAGAATTGATATCCGCATAAAGTAGGCGTTGATTGTCTCCCCTTTGTTCATGGTGATATGATTTATTTCTCGTTTTAATGCCAGAGTTCGACTTGCATTTGATATCTCAAATGTGCTTTCAAGTGCTTTGAACATTTTATAGGCTGTCTGATGTTTTCTTATGATGGGCATTATGTTGTTTCTCACCCCATCAACTATTATTTTTATGGCCTTTTCATTTCCCTCAATCCATGCTGTTTTGTCAAGTTCATTTTCAGGTTGGTCATTTTTAGTTTGAACAAATGAATCTACTTTGTTCTCTTTTAAGATCATCTGGATTCTAAACTTCCAGGCTGAAAAATCATCGCCACCTCCGAGTCTGTCTTCGAATCTGATAGCGCTGGCCATTGGAGAAATGTGGTGTAGTATATAACCTTGTTCTTAAATTATTCACAAAATTGAATAGCCTCAAGTTCGATCAACGTGGCTCTGATACCATGTAAATGTCATTGCAATTTCCAATTTAATAAACAAGTTCTATGCTAGATGGTGTATTTAAGATTTTGGTATTATTACTATGACAATAATATTATCATCTTTCTTTTCTGCAGGTAAGGAGGATGAACATGTATCGATTTTAATGTCATTCCTTTTCTTTTGAATGATGTATATATAGTAAAGCAGTCACGATCAAGTGGCACCTTGATCGGACATGTCTTTTAGACATGTCCGACCAAGATGTCAATTGGTCGTGACTGTCTACCAATTCACTCGGTGTTTATGATAACTTAATCGGTGCCATTGTAAATGATAACAGATCGATATAAACACACCCGATAATGAATCGGTGTCAAAGCAAACAAGCCCGATAACTAATAGCATTTAGATCGACACTTAACTATGTTAAGCAGGTCGTCGATCTAATCCATCTTTATCCAATATCAATATCATAATCAAGATCAAAGTTACAGTCTGATAAACATATTCAGTTCGGAAAGCATAAATTAGATAATCTAATAGCATAGATGAGTAAACCAAAAACAGAATGGAGGAGATTAACGAGTTAGGAAAATCTTATCTTGCAGAAGCTACTAATGCATTAACACCCAGGCATTTGGGTTCGTCAAGTATGAACCCAAGTACAAACCTGGGCATATCCAAAGCCACTGAGCACCAAAACATAACAGAAATAGACTTTTTTGACCTTTTTTTGCATCCAAAAGCCCTAAAGCACCCCTTCTATCGTTTGGTTTTCATCATGCATTTATCAATGATGAAGTAGCATACTATTAAATGTATTTAGTTTTATAATTCTGAATATTTCTTTAAATTTTTACATATAATATGTATATATATGTATATACATATATATACTAAGTCACAAGGTTCGAATTCGAATTCGAATTCGACAACCATGAAATTCGGATGAAATTCGACAAGGGAAAAATTCGAAAAAAAAATCGGATAAAATTCGCCTTCTATAATTTTGTTTATGTTTAAATATATGTATACTTCTAATAAATTATCAGAATAGCGACCCTTGTTGGAGAAAATCCAAGGGCGACCCAGCAATTGCAGACACCCATGACCCAATAGATACAAAACATATACAAAGAATACCCACGACCAGCTGAGTTGTGTTTAGAGGCGGATAGCAGTGCTTTATAGAGGAAATTCGATTAAATTCGATTTTTTTTATAGAAGTTTGAAATTCGATTAAATTCGATTTTTTTTATAGAAGTTTGAAATTCGATTAAATTCGAACCTCATCCATAAAAAAAGCCGTATCCTGTGACTTAGTATATATATATGTATGTGTGTGTGTGTGTGTACGGATGAACCTGACCCAATAAGTCAAAGGGCAAAAAATTTCTTACTCGAACCCATCGACCGGGTTCGCATACCTGAACCCCAACTAGTAACTTATATATATGAACCTGACCCAATAACTCAAAGGACAAATAATTTCTTACTCAAACCCATGAACCGGGTTCGTATACCTGAACCCGAGCCCGAACCCGAACTAGTATATATATATATATCCCAAAAAGAAATTGTTTGTTTGTACTTCTTAATAATACCACACTATACCAAACCATGGCAAATGCACTTTTAATATCTTTTGCAACTAACAATAAAAACTAACTCTAATACCATATCAAGAATTTTGAGGTTTGAGACCTTTTTGTCCAATGAAATCAGAACTCCAAACTATTACTATTAGTGTTAACTGTTATATATCTTATAGCATTAACTATGAATATGAATCATGATATATTTATTGTTGTTAGACTACAGTTGTTGCTGTCACTATTGTCATGGACTCATGATTAATTTATCTACTGTTATACCGCTTTCATGATATGTTTATTGCTACTGTTATAATGTTGTCATCTTATATTGCTATTATAATAACGTCACGATACATTAACAGCCCTTTTCTAATGTTATCGATGATTTTTTTAAAACAATATAAAAATTGCTTTTTTGCAAGGGATGCGACATCCCAATCGCCTCAGTGACAGGTAGGCGTCCCCTATGCATTTCCTACCATCCTTGATTTTAAGGATGCGTTTCAAGACATTTTCACATTTTCCCAATTTTGAGGGGGGCAACTAGGATACGCCCCCTAACATCCCTCATCCCCAAAATGCCGCAATGGACAGGGATGGGGTTTTGAAGGGTGGGGACACATGCCTATGTAACATAGTAACATAGGTACACAAAAGTCGATCCAATCACCAAAATTTCATCAGAGGGATTAAAGAAAGCCTTCAAGGAAGGATTTAAATTGCTAACAGATGAGAATGAGATTGTAACAAAGATCTACAATACAAAGCAGCGCAAGCATGAGAATGTAAGGACTTACAACCAAAGACCTAAAGAATTATTGGTGAAATTGGAGAAGAAGCCAACGGACAGCCTTAAGTAGCAATGGTTCATCAAAGGCCTTATCCCTTTGTTAAGAAAGAAAATGAAAGTAATGTGTCCATCTTCTTATAAGGAAGCATATAATTGGGTGATGGATATAGAGAATGACGACAAAATGTCCTTGTTAAAGTTAGATCAGATCTTATATATGGTATATTTTAAAATTTTAATTGTCACTCTTGATTAATTTTTCAGATTGCAATGTAATGTTCAATTATCACATTAATATATATGTAACCGAATTTCCTTTAATGCCGATTACACTGTATATATATAAAATGCAATGACTGCAGATGCAATTCAAACTCTCCAAGTTCGAATCTGGGAGTACAATAAAACAGAAATGTCTGATCCTTATCAAAGCACTGTTGATTCCTTGCAGATCAAATAATATCTCCACACGATATACTGAAGTTATCGTTCTGTGATTGTGATTGCCTATATATATGTTATGCAGCGGATATCTTATTTTTGTTACCAACCACAATGTCTATGTGGCACGATATATATGCTTAGTCGATCGCATAGGGTTGCGACCCTATGTGGAACCGACATGGTTCCACATACGGTCGTAACCCTATGTGATACAATTAGTAAATATAAACAGCGATCGGCATAACAATATTAATCAATTGGTAAAACATACACCAATTGGTATTAGTAGTATACGATTCTATGCATAATTAATTAACAATGAAAATGTTATTATTAATTATGCATAGAATCGGTAATACTTAATCAACCGATTCAATGTTTATATGATACAATATTAATTTGTACAATGATCAGAAAATTGAATTTACTGATCTGTAGAGTAAGAACAATAAAGGATAGAGATAATAGTTAATTATACAAATGTCTAAGGCCAAAGGCCAATTAGACATTTGCATTATTAAATGATTATCCGACCGAAGCTATATATATATTTTCAACAGTCCTCACATGCAAAAAGAAAATAGAAGATGATGAAAGCTTGGACAATAGTAGCGAGGGTGAATACAAGACAGTACAAGCACTGTGGAAAGTAATAATTTGAATGATGAAAAAGCTGAAGTCAAAAAAAAGAGAGCAAAGAACTCTAGTGCGCAGTGTGTAAATGTGAAGGACGTGCTAAAAAACAATTACCTAAAGAAGTTATCTTTTGTCATCTGTTAGATCATGGGACACTCCATTAAAGAGTGTCCATACAATTCGAATTCTATGAGCACACAAGTACCCTTCACATAGGGAGAACAATCTATCCCATCAAGTATGCCACCGAAACCACAAAGCACTAATCCATCCCCAAGTGGATACCAAAATAGAAGATCTAACAATAATGGAAGTACAAGCAAAATACAATATGACTCAAAAGAGCGTCCAATTATACAAAGCAAGATGCAATGAGTGGGAACACTTTTCCTGAGATTGCCAGGTAACCACAACAAGTCTGGATTTCTCTACAAATGGTATGGACTAGAAGACCATAAAGATGTAGATTGCCTTAAAGTTTTAAAGTTTTAGTAGTAACCAGAGCACAAACTACAGAAGTGTTCATTTGGATGCATTTAAAAAGAAAGAATGACTAAGAGAGGAAAATCGGAAGTTGCACAAGCCAGGCAAAGGAACAAAGGTATTCCAATGACAATACAAGGCTACCACAAGAATCCAATCAGATAAAAACATCATATGGCGATTTACAGACCCCAATACCTATTAAGATGGCTGATCTCTTTCAAACTATGCCTCAATTGAAGAATACAATCATTGTCATAACATCAAGTAACCAAGAAAAAGGGGTGAGCCAAGATAAAGACAAAGACACAGTAGTGGAGCCTCCATTGCATAGTGAGCAACTAACAAATCCTCAAGAAAGTTGTTACAAAAACAATCATTGATGATGGTGCTGGTTTTTGTTCCAGCTAATTGCCCAAGTAGCCCCTATGAGGTAGCCAAATTCAATCAACAGGGACTTGGATCAGTGGCCAACTGTCAGGATCTCTAAATGGGGATAAGGAACTAATCAAAATCCTCTACACTTTAGGCTCTGTTAACCAAGGTGGGTGTACCTGTATCAATACGCTTATAATCCTAATCCCTTCTTAATGGGTATTGTGACACATAGGTTCTCAATGTATGGGAATCAAGCAGGTATATGGTATCAAGCAGATTTGGCTTTATCCTTAATTCATAAACCTTAAAATCCTTGATAATAGATTATTCCTACTCTAATTTTTAAACTGGAAACAAAATAAATTGGAAGAAATTTGTACTGAAGCTGTAAAACCAGCAAACATGATTGGTGCCTATCCTAGGGCTAAAGGAGTCATCAATAAAATGGAATCACTTGAAGCAACTGCAACATGTTAACCAGAGACATACATATTCTGCTTGATTAATAGCTTGTATTAACCAAACTGTGAAGATGAGTTACAAGCTCTACTTATTATCCAGTAAAAGACTCTACCAAATCTTTGAATCTGATTTAAGCATTTAATCTTCCACTTTAGAAAAAGCAGAAATCAGATACACACAAACAACACAATGCACAGATACAAGCAAAAAGATCCTTGATCATTCATTTCATAAGATTTTGGAATACACTTATTGGAGACAGCTTGGAAATCATTGAACTTTGAATTCAAGATGCTCTGATATTACAAGTGCTTCACAATGTCAATTTGTATTCATGAACAACACAAAAGGACTAAGACAAGTACTTCTCATATTCCTTGCTTCACAGACTTACAGTCATATATTTTGTCTCAGACTCTAAAAGTACTCGAAAGAGAAAAAAAAAAAACTTAAGAATCTAAGAAGTTGAACTCTCGAATAAGGCCTTGAATTCCCTTTTATATGATAAGGGGGCAACAAGCTTCAGGCTGACATACTAGAAGACAAAAAACTTTTTGAGCTGCTGACTGGATCAGATATTCTTCTTCATTCTCCGCAGGTGGTAGTTGTTGTTGATAGTTTGAAGCCTCCTTTTCTCCTCGCAAGTCTGTTTATAACTTTATCATGCTGACAAAGATCTGACAATTATGCAGACACATTAAGACCACCATTACAGAAAGTAGCTTGTTGGGGGTTTTAACAAATATGAAATTAATGCTCAAATTTTCACAAATAGTCTACAAAATCCTTCTAGCATAATTACAATTGACCTAAAAATAAGATCTAATCCCCCTTTTCCATCCAAGAAATCAATAAGCAAAAATTTACAAAAATTCAAAATTTGGTGAGAAACAACAGCTACTACTTGTTTCAAAAGTACAAAATTGTTTCTCAAAGTGAAACAGTTGATCATAGAGCTTGGCCACCACCTTTTTTGAACTTTTGAATCTTCTGAAGGATGCCTTTGATAGTCTTCATCATCTATTATGCTTCTTGCTCTCTCCATCTTTGTCAATCCAGATTCTAATTTGGATAAAGCATCCAACTATGATTCCAACTTCTTTATTGTTTGAATCTCATCTGCATGTATATCTACAATCATGGGATCTGGGACTGTTCTAATTTCTGCCTTCCACTCTGACTTTGGTCTCAGCTGCTTTTTTCCCTCGCTATCCTTCTTCTCCTTATCAAAAAGGGGAGGCATATGCCATGTAATAAGGCTCCTAAACTTGGAGAGCTTTGTTCTGATCACCTTAGTATATAGCCTATGAGTAAAGAATATCTGAATCAAAGCATTTAACTTTGTCCTCGTGTCACCAATCAATTGTAATGTCCCCATTTTGCGAGCATCAGAGTTTGTAAGAATTAGCCTATCATTTGACCCTCGTAGGCTAATAATTATTGATAGAGGGCCTCGTGTGGCAATTACTTGGTGATTAGAGACATTACTCTTCAGCTGGATTCAGGTTTTGGCCTTTGCACAGGTTTTTTTGACTCAGATTGGCACACTTACTATTTATAGTAAGTTACTATTTTGGGAGAGTCAGGGTTCCTATTAATAGAAAGACACCTGAGCAGAGCTTATTGGCAATGTCGACCTTGATTGGGCCTTTGCAGCTATTTCTAGACTCAGTTCCACATACTTACTATTTATAGTAAGTCACTATTCAGGGTTTCTATTTTTAGACAGGCATCCAATCACATGGAGAACAGGGAGAGTCGACTCCTGGCTCAGACGGCTTAGCAATCAGAAGAGATATTAAAGTTTAAGTGACTTAAGTGATTTATTTAATATTTTAATATTATTATAAAGTTCTAAAGTAACTTTATAATAATAAAGTCACTTTAATATAATAAAGTGCGTTAAGTGAATAATTTAATGTGGGAATAAATCTTTTATCCCACATTGGCCAGGAAGGTGTTTGAGCTCTCTTAAGGAAAGAATAAAAGGAAAGGGAGGAGTTCATTCTCGGCATCTAGTTGATGAATCGTATTTTGATTGATTTTTATTGTGGAGCCTAGGGTTTTCGCAATTTTCTTCTTTGATCATAGGAAACGAAAACTTCCTATTGATAGCAATTTTGAAGGTGTGAAATAACACCTGAATTATTGCAGTTGTGGGAAAGAATACTTCAGTTCTTTCATTTGTGCAAATTGGTGAAGTTTTCTACAAGGGTTTGAAGTTTATTGTTGAAGAACATTTATAGTTGGTTGTGAATCATCCTTATTTGGCAACAAATTATTCAAGGTTTTAAGAGCAGATTGCAAGTTTGTTCTTGCTGCTCCAGTGCCGTGAACAGTGCGCGTGAACAGTCAATAAATGATTAAATTAATAAAATATATTTAATAAAATATATTTAATATATAATAAATGTCAATCAAATATTTAATACATTTAAATATGAAAGTGAATTATTTAATATTTAATTCTTTTACAAAAACTAAATTGAATAAACAAAGCAAATAAGAATAAATAAATACAACGTAAGTTAATTAAATAAAAGCAATTAATCCCCCCCCCCCCCCCCCCCGATTACCTCTGCACAAGAGGTGCGACGGTAATCACAGCCTAAGCTGTAATCACCGGCACACCCCTCCATGAGGAAGGGCACTGTGAAGGGGTACAACCCCTCACGGGATACAAATAATACGAAAGGGAGAAAGCAAGGGGAGGACCGGCATGGAAAAGGAAGGAAGAGAGAGTGGCTGCGTACAAACAGGTATGTGTTGTATGCTTTTCACGTAAGGTTATTAATATGCTAATATATGTAAATAGAATATAGGGGTTAGTATGCTATGACAATTTGCATTATTTAAATAATGAATATAAGTAATGTGTTAATAACAAGGAACGTAGGTAATTAGCATGTTAATGTTATTTACTTATTTAATGAATACAATATACAGATTAACACATTAGGGAATGAACATGTTAATATAGATTTGATTAAGGAGATTAATAACAATATGTTGATAGTTAGGTATATTTAAAATATATGTTAACAAATACGTATTAAGGAATAGTTAAGAATATATATTAATAATGTGAATTACGAAATGGAAATAATAATAAATTGGCAAATGCAATATAAATAGGATTAAATAATGAAGGCCATAGGGGGGGAAACTCCCTTATGCCTAATGGAGGGATACGTGAATCCCTGGTTGGCAATATATATATATATATATATATATATATATACTGATGATCTATATGCATACATGAATGGTTTGGTTGACAAGTTCATCCAAGAAGAGACGGATCTAGCCGGTCCCCTCTAATGGACTTGGGTGATGAGCTACATCACCCATGGCAAGGAATTGACTTATGGTCTGCCTTGGATGGCTTGGGTGTAAGAGATTACACCCAAGACAGGGATCGAATTAACCTTCGATTTCCTGGATGGCTTGGGTGTAAGAAACCTTGGTTCCTGGATGGCTTGGATGTAAGAAATTACATCCAAGACAGGAATCGAATTCACCTTCGTTTTCCTGGATGGCTTGGAACCAAGAGGGGTTCCAAGAAGGCGAGCCTCATAGCCGCCTAAGGACATACTTTGTATGGCATCGTATCCTTTTTGTAGATAAGAATTGTGATTAGTGTTAATTAAGTAATCTTAAATTAATTTGCAAGTTGATTTAGTGACAAATTGATGTATTTGTTGTATTCTAACAATTTGTTTTGCAGGACAGTGATGCCTAACTAGTAGGGACATTACACTTAGACACCTTATGTGCAAACTTGGCAACATTAATTGTCATGTCAATAGCCTCTATAGCTAAGGTGTCTAATACTCTCTTTAAGAGCAATTGTCCATACAACTCATCTTGGTGTTGAAGCATTGAGGGCTTCTAAGTAGCCGGATATAAACACCAAATAGCTAGTATGTCCAATTTATCATCAAAGGCGAAGCAAAAGAACAGACTCTTGGCCTGCTCAAGATCTAGACTTTCTAGATCAATATCTTGCCTTCTCCTTAGGCAATCAAATGCAATGGCTGAGGAAAAATCCCAGCCCTCAAGAAGCAAGAGTCCACTCTTCTTAACAATCTGTCTTGCCATCTCTGGAGTCATATTCTCCAACTATTCGTTAGCATACTTCAGGATTTCTTCTTTCAAACTCAACTTTGCCCCTTCATCAAGGGCATCAAGCTGTAACCCTTTTCTGTCTGAATCTGGGCTACAATAGACTTTAGTAAAAACTGCTTGAACTCTCTGGTTTGGATAAAATTTTCATCACTCATGAATTCCTCGCAAGCAGTGAGTCTTACATCCTCCGTGATATCTCCTCCCAACGTAAAAGCACTAAGAGCCCTCTCAAGAGAAGGATCTTCAATCTGCACTCCTGACCTTGTGTAAAATTTGTGAGGTGGCAAAGGTTGCTGCACTTGAGAGTTGAATCCCTCATAAGATTCAAATGGGATGTCTCGTTCTGGAGATAAGGTATGCAAAGGTGTAACAACCCTTGGGCTCTCAGGGACAAATAAAGGTTGTTAACCTGAGGAGGAAGGAGCTGACATGGTCTTCTTGGAGGATGAAGTAATGAATGACCTTGGAGGGGGGAGGGTGACCTCAAAGGGAGGTTGTGGAACTGAGGGAGTAATGAAAGAAGGTGCCTCAAAACCAGGTGGGGGTGGTGCTTGCTCAAGGCTATGTGATGGAGAGGCTGGTCCAATTGCAGAGACAATAGAAGATGGTCACTCAAACCCAACCTCAATTGTGGGTGAACTAGACCCTACAGACTATGCTAGGACTCTTGGTCGCTCATGGGGCAAACACATTTCATCCACATCCTTATAGGCACCGAAAATTGCCCTCATCTTGGCCTCAAGAATCAACAATTGCTCTCAATAAGGAACATAAGAGTTGTCACTTCTCTTCTTCAAATTCTCATTATAAATTATTTTATACCACCTCTCCTTTTGCTTGAGGACTTCTTGATGGTCTGAGGCATTCCCGATTTAGTCCTCCTCATTGCATTCATGGTCAGGGCATTTTCCTTTTGTAAGCCCTATTACAAACCATTTAAAATCATAATACCTATTCTTTGTGAGAGGAAGACCATACTTACCAAGCATAGTGTCCAAGATTTCATATGCTCTCCTATTTTTGAAGTGAAACCCTCGCGCTTGGACTTGTGATGGGAGGGATGAGCCCTTCTTGTGAGTTCCTCTAATAATAGATTGCTCTGCTTCAAAGAACTAATGCATAATCTCCAGAAATGCAATCCTATCAGGCACTATGATTGGAAGGTGCCTTGGCACAACAGGGCTTCCAAAAACCCTAATTATTGTATGGTCCTTAAAGTAGAACCAAGACCCCCAATAATGATCTATTCCTTTCTTTGGGTCAAGGTCTTTTGGCCTGAGAAATTTCTTTGCCTTTTCACTTAATCCCCACAGCACACTCCCTTGTAGTAAAGCCATCATCCTTCTGACAAAATGATTTTCAAGTACAATGTAATTGGACCGCTTACAATGCATGTCCTATAGATATGTCCACTCTTGGATAGGAAGAAACTCCCCATCCACCATGGGCCAAACCCTAAGGTCGTCATGCCAAACCTTAAGACCATTGGACAACAAGATATGCATCAGGATTGAATAGTGCATGAAGTGCACAGAGGGACTTGCCTTGAATTGACAAATTGCATTATGTAACTTGGCTACGAGTAAGCTTTCATAATCATAAGGCCTATTGTAGTATCGTCTCTAAGTATCCATACATAAGACCAACAACCAATTACGGATGAATGGTTCTACATCTAAACAGTGTTCCATGGGGACGTGTACCCCCCCTTTTTGGGCGCATCCCCCTGTCAGGGACGTCTCGGGGACGCGAGGGACAGGGACTCAACGTCCCCCGCCATCCCGCCACCGCCACCCAATCGCCGTCGGGACGTGGAAACATCTCCGCGTCTCCCAGGGAGACATGGAGATGTGGAGACGTCTGGGCGTCTCCTTGGGAGATGCCCAGGCGTCTCCCGCGTCCCCACGCCTAAACAAACTGAAAAAGCCACATTTTAAAAAACATGTGCCTTTTGGAGGGATTAAGGGGTAACCCTAATTGAACGTGGGCCCCACCCAACCCCCCCAAAACAACACAAAAGCATGTTTCTTTTAGACTTAACTCTCATTTTGGTAAACTGATTTTTTTTCCAGCAAGCTAAAGAGGAGGAAAAACTTGAAGAAGACTGATTGAAGGGGTGAGAAAAGCTGATTGCAAGTGTAATAGGAGCTAGAAGAAGCAAGAAGAAGAGGAAGAAGAAGATTCTTCTACATTTTGGAGAGATTTTTCAAGCACAAGGTAGGGTTTTTCAACTTTTTCTTGTTTTTTTTTTGTTTTATTTTGAATATTTTCTGATTTTCATTGTTCTATGTCATTTTTGGATTTTTTTTCCCTATTCATCTCAAGACTCAAAATGAGATTTGATGTTGAATCTTGAGGGCAAAATGACTGAATCATTTTGCCCTCAAGATTCAACATCAAATCTCATTTTGAGATGAATAGGAAAAAAATTTAAAAATATATTGTTAAACTAGGCTGATTTAATTTTTATTTTTATTTTGTGAAATGCAATGTCAATTTCACAATGAGCTCCCAAGGCATGAGTGAAGATGACATGGAAATCCATTCTCATAGTGAGAATGATTCAGAATATGAACCTGAAAATGAGGGGGGTGACCATGGGGCTGATCCTGGAGCTCAATCTAGCTCTATGGCAAGTGCACCAGCTAGTACAGGTTGCCCTTCAGAGTTGTTGGCACCATATGCTAGGGGTCATTTTGATCCTAAGTCTCCCCTAAAACAGTTTGCTTCACGAATATCAGTACAAGGCACTGCATCACATTCAAGTGGGGGAACAAGGAAGTGGAAGTGCAATATTTGTGACACAGAATGGTTCGGTAGCATTAGTAGGGTGAATGCACACTTTCTGTTTTGGAGAGGAAAAGGCGTGAAACATTCTAAGTTTTTGGAGGAAGCCAAAAATATACAGTACAGAATTGAGTTTAACAGGCTTTGGGGGGTTCCAGATGACACAAATATTTCAATGCCTACTACTTTGTCTGCTAGGGCAGCACTTCATACTTCTCCTGCTTCGCAAACGGGAGGAATGATGTTTGGATCTCCATCCACTTCCACTTCTACTACTGCCAGGGTTGGGAAACGTAAGTTGCAGACACCACAAAGCAACCCCATTACTGATATGTTTAATGTGCAGCTGAGAGATGAGATAGATGAATCCATTGGCAAGTTCTTCTTTGCCAATGGCATTCCATTTCATGTTACACGGTCTCCTTATTATAGGGAGATGATGGCTATGGTGGCCAAGGGAGGACCATCTTATGTGCCACCAGGGGAGACGAAAATGAGGACCTCGATCTTGGATGAATGCTATTCCAAGATCAATATTTTGATGGAGAAGATGAAGGCATGTTGGGTGGCATCGGGTTGCAGCATAGTTATGGATGTGTGGACGAACATTAGCCATCGTCCACTCATCAACGTCATGGTCACATGTGCAGAGGGCCCATACTTCCTTAGAGCAGTTGATTGTACAGGGCATCGTAAAGATGCTGACTTCCAGTTTCAGGTCCTCAGGGAGGCTATTGAGGAGGTTGGGCCACAAAATGTGGTCCAAGTAGTGACAGATGCAGCCCATGTGTGTAGAGCAGCAGGGAGACTCATTGAGACAGCCTATAGACACATTTGGTGGACCCCATGTTGTGTGCATGCCATGAACAATGCACTCAAGGACATGGGGAAGATAGACTGGATTAGAGGAGTGGTCACCGATGCAAGAGATGTGCAGATGTTTATTTGCAACCACCACACTTCACATGCACTCTTCGGGACCTTCGCGAAGGAGGAGTTCTTGAAACCAGTTGAGACTAGATATGCATCCTATTTCATTCTCTTGGAGAGAATGATTGAGTTGCAAGAGGCATTGCAACTCATGGTTATGACTAATGAGTGGAACAGGTGAGCTGAGGCCAAGACAAAGCAAGGGAGAAGGGTGAAGGAGATAGTGAAGAGTGATGTGTTTTGGACTGATGCGAAATACATTGTCTCTATCATTTCTCCAGTATTCCAGGTGATAAGATATGGGGATGGGGATGCACCTAACCTTGGAGAGGTGTATGAGTGCATTGACTCTAT
This sequence comes from Cryptomeria japonica, assembly GCF_030272615.1. NCBI lineage: Eukaryota > Viridiplantae > Streptophyta > Pinopsida > Cupressales > Cupressaceae > Cryptomeria > Cryptomeria japonica. Next base: position 918,528,369 of record NC_081414.1, read on the forward strand.
GTTTGACCAGATGAGGGTTGTTGTGCGAGTGAAGGACCCCTCTTTAGCATTCTACAATGACCAAATCCAACCTATCATTCAACGTAGATGGGACAAGTTGAACACTCCTTTGCATATGGCTGCCTTTGCCTTGAATCCTAAGTGGTACAAGGCTAGACCGGCTAGACCGATTCAGGATGATGAGGTGAAGGCGAGTTTCTTTAGGTGCATAGAGAAGATGTTTGATTCCAGAGATGCCTGCACAATGCGCACTAAGTGGGGTAGATTTGCCACTCTTAGAGGTTATTCAGATGCGGCAAAGATGGATATAGACAGCATGGCACAAGAGGATCCACTTTTATGGTGGAATTGTCATGGCCCGAAATCTTTGACCACCACTCTAGCCATCCGTCTGCTATCCCAGGTTTCCAGTTCTTCAGCTGCTAAGAGGAACTGGTCTACATATAGCTTCATCGACTCTCTTAAGAGGAACAGACTTACCTCTAAGAGAGCAGAGAAGCTTGTGTCTGTACACAGTGCTTTGCATCTCATGGACTGCAAGACACTTGTGTACAAGGAGAGTCCAGCGGCACGATGGGATGTAGAGCCAAAGGAGCCTTCACAAATTGATGAGGATGATCCTACCACTTCAGATGCAGGGCTAGTTGGTGTGAGCTTGAGGGACCTTGATCCTCAGGAGTCCAGCAGTTCCAATGAGGAGGAGTTCGCAGATGATTAGAGGCCTCCATTAGCTACGGTTTGAGTTTTCAGTTTTGTCATTTTGTATTTGACTCTAGTCTCTTTTGTAATGCTATTGCTGCACGTATTTGTATTTGGCTACTCATTGTAATGATGAATCATGTAATCATCTTTATTATTATAGACTTTGCAATGGCATCAAATATTCGTATTTTCGTTTTCCTTTTTCAATATTCATATGATAGAAATGAGAAATCTCCAATTTGACAATTTCATTTGTCAAATTTTATTTACTTTTAGCAATTAGTTACGTATCACTAATCTAAGTAATCTTGGTATTTCCTATAGTTTCATTTGAAATCTAATTCTTATACTGTTATACATCTTTTCAAAACTAGTTTTTCAAGTACTATATGTATATGTATAAGTATATGAGCACCACCACCCCACCACCCCCCCGCCGCCGTCCCCCTGCCGTCCCCAAATTTAGACCCTTGGTCCCCCCGTCCTGGAGACGCGTCCCCGTGTCCCCCCGTCCCCGACGCCCATGGAACACTGCATCTAAACCAAAAACTTGACACAAGGCAAAGTATGTGTCCTTGAAGTATCTGACAAACAAGTCCACAAAATAAGGGGGTTGGTCCCTGTTGTGACGTTTTCACACATCGCCCCATTGCAAATGGGGACCCATGTTTTTTTGCTTTTTAGGGTTTGTTCTTTAGGTTTTTTTAGGGTTTTGTTAGCTAGCCTTTGCATTTTGAACGTCGCCCAGGGGATCACATGGATAAGCAAGTCCGGCTTGAGTAAGGTCCTGATCCTGAAATTTGGCTAAGTCTGGAATGTCCTGATCCTGAATTTGACTAAGTCTGGAAACCGAAAAAACCTCCAAAAACTAGATTTTGCAATATAACTCCTGGAGGTCTGAAACCACTCTCAAACATCCTGAAAGTATATATGGAATATAACTTAAAGTATAAGAAAGAAGAAACATAGAAGGAAATGTCACTTATACTTATTTGAGCCATTCCTGACCGTGTTTGGACGAATTCAGACATCAAAGGCATGGTGAAGGACGAAATGAGCATGATAGAGCATCCAGACTTCATCAAAAACAATGAAATGATGAAGTTTTTACCTAGAGGGTCAAATTCGCTCCTGTCCCTCACTGAAGGACCAGAGCGAAGTTCTTCACAAGACAAAATTCAGGCAAAGATCAAGTCAAGTTTATGTTTGAAGGCAAGAAAGGAGGCGAGATGAACGCGTTTAAGACAAATTGAAGATTATGAAACACCAACAAGGGACCAAAACGTCCTAGTTCGCTCCTGTCCCTCAGGAAGGGACCAGAGCGATTTTTGTTTTAGATGATTTTCTTGCCCAGTTTGGATGGATCCCAAGGCATAGATGAATGGAATGGAACATTGCGAATCCGTTGAATATAATTTTTGAAGGATATGAAGTCAAGTGAAGCCTACAAGAGCAAGATCGCTCCTGTCCCTCTCCAAGGGACCAGGGCGATGTAATGAGTATATTGCTTCTTATTCAAGTTCAAGACATTCCAAGACGGAGAACAAGGTGGCAAGGACATTTCAAGACATTTCAATCAAGCATGAAGTTACAAAGGTCGCCAAGTTGAAGGATTTGCATTAAAATATCCTAGTTCGCTCCTGTCCCTCAGGGAGGGACCAGAGCGAAAATTGCATAAAGGCATAGATTTCGAAAGTTAAACAAGCATCAAGCCACCAAGAGGAATCAAGGGACGTCGTTTCACGAATTGAAGGTAATGGCAAGTTGATGGAAGCAAGGACAAGCTCAAAAACTTGAAGTTCGCTCCTGTCCCTCAGGAAGGGACCAAAGCGATATTGATTATATTGGCTAAATCTCTTAAAAATCACGTTAAGTCAAGGTTTTGCAAGGTGGTAAAAGATCCAAGGCATGATTAGAAGATGATATTCAAAGGTTTCAAACGTTAAACGATCATCAAATTGAACAAAGAGGCTATATCGCTCCTGTCCCTCTCCAAGGGACCAGGGCGATTTGCATAGGATCCTTCATTTTCCTTTAAATGCATGTCAAGGTAAGTTCATGCTAGATCAAGAACGTCCTTTAAGAGGCAATGAACGAAGAACCAAGGTTGAAAGGTGATGCATTTGGACTAGAGCTTCAAGATCGCTCCTGTCCCTCTCCAAGGGACCAGGGCGATATTCTTCTAAACATCAAAACGCCTCGTTGAATTCAAGTGAAATGAAAGTAGAATGAAGGAATAACATTGTTTGTCCCTCACAATGAAAATTGGAGTTCGAAGATGTAAGATCTAGGAGAAAGCATGAAGATCGCTCCTGTCCCTCTCCAAGGGACCAGGGCGATAATACATCCTAAGGCACTCATTCACACATGCAAGTCGATCTAGCTCGAAGGACTCAACGAACATGGCAAATCCAACGTAGAGATGAAGACCTGGGACGTAAAATTGCAAGAATCAAGACAAAGTGATGAATCGCTCCTGTCCCTCAGTCAGGGACCAGGGCGATGAGGTTTGAACCTTCCCATTTTTTTTCAATTTTGGCATTTTGAATTTATTTAAATGCTAAGAAAATCGATAATTTTTGAAAATTCAATTAAATGGCATTTAAATATTGCACTTAATATTAATTAATTGTTTTTGCCTTCTAAAAAATCGAAATTGTTAAATTAAAAAACGTTGGCAAATAATAATTAATTATTTTAATTAAAATTGAATGGAGCGCTTGGTATTTTAAAGGTCGGCTTTGTTATTTGTTTTAAAATCGTTCAAATTGCCTTATTAATTACCAAGTCGGCCTTAATGAATTGATGGTGTAAGCGCTTATATAAGGAGGGTGAAAGATTTCATTTTTACATCACCATTTTATCATTCAAATGTGATTAAAGGGAGAAGTGCGAAGTTGTATTCAAAGGAGCGAATTTTGTTTCAAAGCAAGGTGGTGCGAACTTAAAGTTTTCATTTGAGCGAATTTGCCAAGGCTTGAAGATCACATCAAAGACATATCAAAGGTGGCGAAATTGCTATTTTGAAAAAAGAGATCACGTTGAAGGGAGATCTAACGTCAATTTTGCCTAGGCGATTTTGTTCTTTTTGCATTTTAGAGTTAGGCTCTCAAGTAAGGTATGGCAAGATCTCTTGTTTTAATTTCGAATTTTGATCATCATTGCCTTAATTTTGAATTTTGAAAATTTGTTTTCCCTTAGCTCAGTCGTTTTTAGGAAATGATTAATAAAGGACTTATCATTAAGTTTCCTAAAATTTGCTCTCTAATTTATGTTATGTATTGCAAAATCATGTTACTAATTTTGAAATGTTGTGTAGGCATCAAATGGAGATCTCTTCAAGGAAAATCAAGCCGGATCCAAGACGGTCTTCGCCAGGACGATCAAGCCAGGACAGGGGCGACCTCTTTCAATCCAGCATTCCAAGGCGAGGTACATCATCGTCTTGCACATCAAGGACAAAAGGAGTTAGAACAAGGGCTCGTTGAGGAAGCAGATAATACCAGATGAATTAATTAAAGCAAGCTTCTCAACAACATCAAGTTGAATATCTACCAAGTTACAAGTGTCAAATGAGGTGGCGTCCTAGTCATCATTTCTCCAATCAGTGAGGTCCACCTCAGCATGTCCAAATTCAATGTACTTAACTCATGGAAGGTGGCACAAACTCCGATGTACCTACCCTGGCTATCCATTGGTCGATTTTTCTAGAAGAGACATGTGTCCAAGCAATACAATTTTATCATTGGTCAAGCATTAAATGTTATGTAATGGTTGTAACAAACCCTAATTAGGGTTTTCATTGTTGAATCTTGGCCATTGATCTTGAATTGATCTAAGCCATCAAATTGTATTGTGGGCACTATATAAGCCCAGGCATTTCATTTGTAAAGGCGAATTAGCAATAGCTATAGAGTTAGGAGATAGTTGGAATAGTTAGAAGATAGAAATAGAATAGCAATTAGAGTAGAATAGGAGGACAAGGCAAGAAATTGTTGCCATTGATTGTAAACAAACTCCATTTTCATTGAAGTAATGGTGAAGTGTGTCGTTTCTTGCAATTTGCATGGTTTCTTGTTAAGTCTTCAATCCTAGATGGTAGATGATTAAATGAATGGAGGAAATGCGATTGATTAATGGTGGAATTCGTACATCCATACTACTAGCAGTTTGTTGATTGCAGACTTGCCTTGCGTAGTCAACTGGAATCATTCAGCCTAAGCTCAATTTCAATTTGTCGCCTCTTCATTGATATGCATCAACTTGATGGTGTCTATGCCTGTGGTGATGATTTGAACATCATAAAGCTTCCCTTAGAAGATCGCACTAGCCTTGTGTAGATGTTCCATTGATGTCAAAACAAGACCTAGTTGGAGTTTCATCAAAAATCAATCATTGCTCCTACATTCTTAGTATTAGGATTAGATCCTCTCTTCGCCCTTATCCTTTTTTCATTTTTTTTTTAAATCTAAGTTAGTAAGAGCCTGTGTCCAGCAAAGCAGATCGGAAGTTCAATCATCACATGTAAGTCCCCTTGTGATCCCAGCAAATCACATCATACCACTGGAGCTTGTCCACACGTAGAGACCCTACATCAAAGAACCTTGGAGTCTACCTAACTGATCCTTTATGCGAATCTTCAGCAGTTAGAGACTTTTTCTCAAGAGAGGATAAGATACCCTTAGGTATTTTATTCTGTGTTAGGCTGTGTACAAAATACACGTCAACAGTCCCTTGGAGTCAAAGCCTTCTCATCTCTTGACAAATGTTTTGGCCTAAAGGTCAAAACCCTGCTCCTATAGAGCCTATCATGAGACTTGAACTCCCTGGCCAATTCATTAATGTCCAAAGGCCAATTGTTCCTCTCATATAGCATAAAAGCATCTTCAATTGTCTTCTTGTTTATGACAACTAGCCTTCCACCATCATGAGCTAGAATTTCTCTAGTTCCCTCCTTATATCTTCTGGCTATAGCTATCATAAGTTCAATGTTAACAAAGACATTGGGAACGACCAACCTTCCCAAATATTTCTAACTGGGATGCTCTCCTTTTATTATAACATCGACTCCATAGATTGAACCCCCATGGTTCAATAACAGGGTCTCTACATCCTGCATTGTGATCAACTAGGAAATCCTCTGGCTTGTTGCAAACCTTTGCTCTTTTCTGAATGTTAGTAGACCTAGGAAGCTTAGCAATAACCTCATCATTGAACTTCCTCTTGAATTGAGAAGTAGAAGCTTCAGCCATATTAAAACCTTAAGGTTAGGGTTTAGCAAAGAAAAACCTATTGCGCTAGGGTTTCGCAATTATATATCAATTTTGCTTTATGGATGGCTTTGCAAGCTTAATTGCAACACAGAGGACCAAGAACTACAAATTAAAGCATCAAAATGTGAAAATTGAAGTCCTATAGCTACTGCAAACATGTTTATATAAGCTTTGGATTAAAACCCTAATCTCTGAAAATTTAAATTACAGAATTCACAGAGTGCACTCTTGGCAAGATAGCTAACATTCAAAGATTAAAGTAGGACCAATCAAACAAGGATTTTACTTAAAACGGTGCAAGGAGATGAATTAATGGCAGCACGTATTCAGTTAGGTCGCGGGAACTAACCGTTATATTTCGAATTTGAATGTTGAACTTCTAACAGCTATTTAGTTGTTATAGTCAGCAACCAATGAGGTTAAAACACATCAATCGTGGGTCCAAGGTTGTGCTGTAGTGAGCCTAGCATTATCGAGCATCTCCACTTAATCACGCAATAGCATGCCAATCCTAGCCTTTGATTCTTTGTTAAGTGTGTACCGCTTAAGGGCCCACCACTCTCTTGCTTGCAACCTTGCGGAATTAGCTCCATCGAGCTATTTCATTTACTTGTGCAACTGTGCGAAGAAACTGTGTCATCAATCCACTTGGAAATAACCTTCGTTTAAGTGCATGACTTAACAAGGTATTCTCAGGGTCCACTGGCTCACTGCCAGAGTCACTAACATGAGTCTTGACATCATTTTTCCAGCTGGGGTGAGGTGGTGGAGATGTGGGCCACCTTGCAATGTCGACTTTGCGAAGCTTCGGAGTTAAGGTCATTGTGCATCTCTACCTAATCATGCAACTGCATGCTCATCTTGACCGTTGATGTAGATGAAGGTGATTGGAGGTTTGGGCACATTGACAAGTTGACCACGGAATTGCGAGGTTGGCTCGGGTGTGAAAATTTGACTAATTGCGCAACAACGCAATGATGTAAGTCATAGCTAAGAATAAAGATGAATGGTTGGGAGAATCACTTTGACTCTTTGACTGCGCCCTTGCGGAGATAGGCTGGCGCACAAATTCCAGATATCTGCGCAATCGCACAGGAATATGAGTTGTCAATGCTACAAGATCTACACTAAAAATATGTTAGTCTTAAAACGTGAAGAAGGGCATAGGCTCGAGTAAACTAGAAAAGCTAACACGCGGGGTTGGTCAACACGAAGACATGATAGACTCAGTTGGCAACTTAAATAATGGAGAACTTGTTGGAGGAGGTCAACTCAAAATTATAACAAAAAAGTGACCATTCATAGGGTTTATTAGGGTTTAAGGTTTAAAACTTTAAACTCTTCAAGAGACAATAAACCCTAGAAGACCTCATGACTATAAACAATGGGAGGCAAAGATGAAAGGTCCCAAAAAATGGCTTGAGAGTAAATGTACTTCATGAAGACACATAGAAGAGTCTCAAAAACCCACCATCTAGCCACAACCCTGTCAACTAGGAGGAGTCGAATAGCAATCGATTAAAGTCTTAAGAGTCCTAATGAGGCAAGGAAGGTGCAAATTAGAAAGCAATCATTATGCTCATTTTTGTTGTTATCTCTCTAAATTTAAGGGTCTATGATGCATTATTGGCTTAGGGATGGCTGATAGTAGCCAGAGCCAACTACAACAGGAAGAAAAGAACAATATCCATTGAGAATAAAGGTAGAAATATATAATTGATTGAAAAATCAAGTTGTGAGTGAGGAAGTAGCTACCTTGGATTCAAACTCAGAACTATGGGGAACTTGGGGAGAACACAAGAAAGGCCTCATGGAGCCGAAACAAGGAAGGATTTGTTAAAGCCCACCCTACATTTTTTTTAGTAATATAAAGATGCAATGCAATGCTTTCAACAGTTTTTTATCACCCAAATCCTGATGTGGGTAAGGTGAGAACATATGATGCCTCCATCCACATAGCTAATCTAAATGAATACAATAATAATGATATGGTGACAAGCCAACAAAATATACAAGCAATAAAGCTACCCTAATCAACACCTCTTAGGCAAATTGCGTAAAATGACACGAAAGCAATAAAGTGAACCTACCAACACCTCTTTGGTGGGCTACATATACACAATGCAAGCCACTACCAGAATTTCTAAGCTTGACTCAAATAAAAATGGTTGATAATGTCAGCTTGCTCATGCCAAAACGGGCAGAATGAAAATGCTATAAGAATTGGCAGTAAACCGTCCAAATTACAATATGAAAATGCACGCAAATCATACTAGTGGTACTACCATCCGAGATTTATAAGATTTATCTAAAATGCATTACAAATTGATATTTGAAAAAGTAAGCTACGGTTATAAACTGATATAAGGTTCTGATTACAAAATCAGACTACTGCAACACCCAAAATAAGGCCAAATAATATTGACAAAACAACACAATTAGGCACCCATTATGCAAGATACCTCTAATTGTTGATGCAAGAGGCTGATAATTGATAACATTGACAGGCTGTTTTGCAAATTGTACCAACAAATCAAAATTGCAACTCACTAACAACACTCAGAAACCACTGCCCAGAAGCACACCAACACCACCAAACTAGCAGAATAGACCAGATCTTTTGTAAGTTTGTCTTCTCTTTGTTGATTGGATTATGTTGGTTCTTCTAATGGTTGTCTAATTTATACCCACTTTTTATTCCACTAGGCTTCTCTGCAGGCAACAATGCCAAATGTTTACTTGCTAGATAGTTACACAACAATTTAAAGCTCACTAACCTAATTTAATATACAAATTGATTCATACAAGAATTGCAAAATAATTTATCCATTACATATTCATACAAATTGATATAACATTTTCTTTCTTTATTCATTACATATTCTTATACAACATTGGAATAAGGGAATAATTCCAGCACAAAGTCCCTTTTCCTAACTAAAGAACCATATAGACTTGCCAGTTGTTGCCAAGGAATTCCAACCATCAACAACTAACAAAACTAACTCCATAAGCCGACAAGGCATACACATACCCACCAACTTATAGAAAGTACAACTTAATTAATATATATTTTATGCTATCTATACTCTATCCTTAAACACTTAGTCACAAAGTTCACAAAACATTCTTGAAGAAGTTTTAAAATCAGGTGAACATTTTTTTTTAAACCCTAAAAATCATTCAAAATCTCCATTTACATTGTACTTACATGGATGAAAAATTATGCACGTAATTGGAAAAATGTGTTTTAAATTTAGACTTTTAGATTTTTGAAGACTACTACATCTACTTCTTGGTTAAATCAGTCTCTGCATGATGTCTTTGGTCTTTATGCTTTCATTTGCTACAGTTTATTGGTTAAACTTATTCTTTTTCTTGTAGTATAGATTTCCGGATAAGATCGTGTGCGAAACTATACTACAAGAAATTCTATGGATTGTGGAAATCTTATATCACTAAACTTATTATTGTCCATGTTGGAAAAGTGTATACGAAATTATGAATAGAATATGAGAGAAAAAACTTAACATCCATGATGTCAAGGATAGCTAATGAGATAGCAGACCCTACCACTTTTTCTTTTTGAAGTGTTGATCTACCATTCAATTTGATAATGAGCTCCCCCATTCTCTCAACCATCTCCCCGTTAAATAGATCTTGAAATGAACTTGCTACCAATTTCACACAAAAGACAACATTAGTTAGTCCTCAACTGGGATATCAGGATTTTTTCTTTGCAAGGGATATTTGCTTCTAAATAAGCCTTTTGTTGATAGTTGAAAGTGGGGTTAAATTTCTCAAGGTAATATTTCTTCTTTCTCCCTAACTCCTTTTCTCACATTGGCTTATGATACTTATTTACAACAAATATTTTTATTTCTTTGCCAATATTAAGGGCAAACATTCAAGTGAATGTGTGCACCATTTGCTCATCCACTTATAGTTTTGCTTTATCCATAACGTATTTCTTTCACTAAAAGACTTCTTTAAACAAAACATTGGGCCAATGTATTTCTTGAGAGTTTATTTGGGAGTATTATCCCATCTTGCTATGTCCTCTTCTCGCTTTAACATTCCCCCATAGAACAACAATGTATAGTAGTTAGTAATATAATGCAACTTCATATCCATTATTCAACATTTATAAATTTGTATTAATACAATATAAATTTAACTATAAACTTATATTAATATAGTATAACTTTATAGTTTATTAATTTTACATTAACATAGTATAGCTTTATATCAATATTTAATATTTATATATTTATATTTTTTTAAATGCAATATTTATAATTATAAACATTTATTATATATAAATATAAATATAAACTTATAATTATTATATCAATGTTTTTAGTTTTATTATTTATATATTTTATCGATCAGATAACATGATTAACAATATTTTTAAATGACTTGTTTAAGATTACTATTTATTAATAATATATGGGGATGACCCCACAATGCAGCGGTTAGCTGCAAGCCTCCTACATGGGAGGTATTGGGGTTCCTACATGGAAGGTCTTGGGTTCGAGTCTACTCGACCGATTTCTTAGCTCTAGGGAAAAGCTAAAAAATACCGCTTCAGCTGTGACTTATATATATATATATATATCTTGTGTAACCGGGAGACATGTCTCTGACACCCTAGCATGCATTTTGGAGACCAAGATGCGTCTCCAGTACTAGAGACCTTGCCTAAGACATATTCGATTGCAGGAAACTTTCAGATGCGGCCTCCCAAAGCCTCTCATCATCTCTCACACAAAAGGCACCATCTCCCACAAATAAAACAATAAAACCTAAAAGTTAAAAGTTAAATGCGTGAAGAAGCTAGAAAATAAACATGTAGCGGAAGGAGAAACAAGATTTGACGTAGGGTAGGAGCCAACACAAGCTAACAAGACCATAAGTATTTGCCATTTGGCTACTTGCAATTTGATGCAAATTTCAAAAGATATTCACTATACTCTTGTTGTTGTTCTTTCAATTCCTTTATGTAGACTTTGCAATCAACACAATGGGGGTGATTTATACTAGATCCTTGGGAGTCGAGAATTTGGTTGTCATAATACATTTTCTTTCTTCATTCTTGTGAGGATGTCTATATTCATATTCTCACATATAATCACACAAAATACCAAAAGGATTTGTTGTGTTGAAGGAATCAACTTGTCAGTTTGGGACCTTGCCTCTGTTAATGCATTAGTAGCTTCTACAAGATAAGATTTCCCTAACTCGTTAATCTCCTCTATTCTGTTTTGGTTTACTAATCTATGCTATTAGATTATCTGATTTATGCTTTCCAAATTGAATATGTTTATCAGACTGTAACTTTGATCTTGATTATGATATTGATATTGGATAAAGATGGATTAGATCGACGACCTGCTTAACATAGTTAAGCATCGATCTAAATGCTATCGGGCTAGTAACCCGATAGCATATTAATGTCGATTCATTTATGAATCGGCATTAATATACTATCGGGGTATTAACCCGATAGCATATAATGCTATTAGTTATTGTTATTGTTTATATCGATCCATTATAATCTGCTTTAACACCGATTCATTATCGGGTATGTTTATCGATCTGTTAACATATACAAATGGCACCGATTAGTTATATCGATAGACATTCACGACCAAGTGACATCTTGGTCGGACATGTCCGATCAAGGTGCCACTTGATCGTGACTGCCTTGCTATATATACATCATTCAAAAGAAAAGGAATGACAATTGAAATCGATACATGTTCATCCTTCAGACGTGCAGAAAAGAAAGACGATATTATTATTGTCATAGTAATAATACAAAAATCAAAAATACACTAACATATAACTTGTTCATTAAATTGAAATTGCAATAACATTTATAGCCTCAAGTTTGTATGAAATTTTCTTGGCTATGGATGATTTGGTTCTAGATGAACTCTTTGCCCCTTTTATCTTATAGATCTAGATTGTTGTTGGGTGTTTAATACTTCCTTTTTCTCCTAAATGATTTTCATTGCCTATTTAGTATTTGGGCATACCCTTGCCAAACAATTTGCAGTGTTGAAAGTTCAATGTCATGATATTTACAATAAAATAATAAATTATATTTAAAAAATTGTGTCTCCAAGTACCCTCATCTCCTATTTTGAAAAATAGACATACTGATACCAGTACCAATCTCCCGGCAACCTTGTATGCTTCTATTCTCCGAACATTGTCACTATTTTTTAACCAATGTGTATGAGCTGGTAAACCTTGTGGCTTAACTTTAATACATAAGAAAAATAGAACAATTACAAAAATAATAATAGATTAAAAAATATGGACAAATATATAATGAAAGGAATTTTAAAGAAAACAATCAAAACAAGATTCACGCTGATGCCCTTTTTAAAACAATAATACAACTCTACAGGTTTGATAGGCTAATCTCTATAAATTAACTCCCTCAAAAGAGGAAAATATGTATCCAATATACTAGAACAAATTTATCTGTACCTACAAGTTTAAAGTTTGTAACAACATCACTAAGAGCAACTTTAAATTTCAAAATTCAGATTTCTAGTAGGATATACAGGTTTTGGCGAGCACCTAAGAGAATTAATAAAAATAAATAAATAAACTATCCCTGTAATGACATCTCATTTCAAATATTGTGATCAGTTTTGAAGAGTATATGAATCAACAAATCTAATTTATATACAAAAGAAATAATACAGAGAAAGGTTAAACAAATCGAAATGACAATGGAACTTCATCTTGGATATGCTAGATTACCTGAGGGCTCTGACAGCAGTGCACCAGCTTAGCTCACTACTTGGTAAAAGGCCAAGACACACCCTGTGTGCGACTCTCTGAACCAAATGCATTCATTGTCTAGTCAGACAAGAAAACAACTAAGTATGCCACAAGGGCCCAATCAATCTTGAATCATGGAAATCGTACGCAGAGTGTAAAAAGAATTTTATATGAGAATATCCATGTCAGTATTAAGTATTAAGCCACAATTTTAATCTTAGATCCTCAACAAACTTATTTAATCACAATAACACAAAAATACAAACCCTTTATTAAAAGTGCAGGTACAAGACTTACATTAATATGGCATAACTTCCATTACAAATAGTGTCATTGATTAATTAAATCTAGCAGTGAAGTTATGGTGATCCAAGTGATCAATCAGTCAACCAAAGTGGAGGGTAGCTTTATTAGATTCTCTCTTGCCCATTTTGTAAAACCAATTGTCCAAACAGGCTATTGATGTGCGCGACAAGGGCACAGATAAGATAAAACTGGACCTAATACAATATAAGCTTATTAATCAATTTTCTATCTGAACTTTGCAAAGATGGATAACATGGACCCTCGGATGGTGTATCTTCCTCCTTCCAAACAATTAAAGCTCTTAACTAATGCCCTCAACAAAAAACAAAACGAAAAAAAAAAAAAGACTTAATGGTGAAGAGCACTCAACTCTGAAAAGGAAGAATAATCAAGTCACCTAGTACATAACAAAACAAAACGTTGGAAGAATATTAGTTCTACTCTATAACATGCTTACGTTTGGTCGCTCAAGAGCCAATAGTGTTTCATAGAAAGGTAGGAATGCAAAAGGGACTGCTATTAACTTATTAGATTTTAAATTTTCCTTAAGTTTACAAAAATTTTGAAATATATGAATGCACTTTAAAAAATATATACTCCCCACAAGATACTGAGAATAGGTAAAGTTAACTATGAGAATATACCTTCATTTATATCCATCCCATATAATCATGGCATTTATTCTTTTCTGATGCTATATTAAATATATTGTGTTCAGAGTGCCTTAAAGACATCCATCATATCTTGGAGTTCTTGTGCATTGATCTGCTTAAGTGTGCTTTTACTCTACTGTCAACCATAGCACTCTCCACTTAAATATCACAGAAAGTCCATTAAAAAAGTACAATAATACGATCTATGTAAAGGAATATCCATGCTTTATATTATGTAAACTTATATCATGTAGGAAAGCTGATGTGGTGAACGCTTCAGCAATCAACAGCAATTGTTCACTTAACTTTGTGGCAGATATGTATATTGATTAGAAATTCTCTTAAAGCACAGAGGTTTAGAAATCCCTTGACTCAGGAAGGCACAGCATCCTCCTATTGCTGTGTTTATCTTCCACAAAACTCTTACTCTACAAAGGATCAATGAATCATAATGGTTGGATGCCTCTCACTTTAGAAAGGTATTATTGACTATCATATGAGCAAGAACCTTTCTCAACAATAAATCAGCAAACCAAAACATAAAGATTTTTTTCAATTAATCGGAGTTTAATTAGAGAAACTTTGGGAATCCCAAAAATGCAGGAAAACTTGGGAAAAAGGAGGAAAAACTACTGGTTTTCATACAAGAGGTAATTTAATTGCATATAGAGAGAGTGAAGAAAAATGAGAGTCTACATCATTGAAGCAAAAATATTTCTTGAGAAAATCTCGGCAAACCAAAGGAGAGATATTTTCAATTTCTTGGGATAATATTGTGAAAATATTGGGAATAAAAAAATGCAAAAAAAAATAAAAAGAGAGAAATAATTGATGTTCTCTATATTTAAAGGCATGTCAATTGCATAGTGGGAGAGAGAAAGTAAAGGTACACCATTAATTTTGAAATATGGATTTTTCTCATTAAGTTTGAAATAATTATTTATAGTGCACATTGCACAGTGTGTTAATACATAGTTCTGCTTCAAAGTTAGAAATCTCAAAATCAATCACAAACTACAAAATAAAAATCTCAAGCTACAAAGTGACAACTACAAGAAAACACAAGGCAAAGGAAGCCAACAAGGCTAGCTACCATGAAGTACAATCAACTAGACAGTTGTACTTCTTGATGGTCAAGCTCAAATATTATGCCATAGTTACATTATACTTACACAACAACAGCATGGCAAACAAAAAGCATAAATGGTATTCAATTACGCAGATTTAGATTGGGAATAGACAGCAAACCAAAAAAAACACTATAATACTCATAAAAACAAAAGAAAATGAGTGAAAATATAATTTCATGCCAAATAGAATGCATAGAAAATGAAACAAAGTCCAAATTTCAATTATAGGATATAAATAAAGATTCAAACTTCATTATTGTCAATTACTCTCAAATACTTATTACATATCACTTTTTCAGTTGGTTAAAACTATATATTCTCAATGTCGTAGACTCATTACAAATAACTCAACTGTTAGATAAAAAACAAAATTGGAGAGTACATAATTCAAAATTCAAATATTCTCAATGTCATAGACTCATTACAAATAACTCAACTGTTAGATACAAAACAAAATTGGAGAGTACATAATTCAAAATTCAAATAGCTGCTAAGGCCGCCATGACTAGATATGTAAAGCAGATGTTGATGCCCTTGCAACCCTTGTGTTTGCACTTTGAAAGCATTTTGTCCAAATGACCACTTCCATGATCATCCAAAACATCATTAAGGATATCCAAATCCTCTTCACTAAATGTAGGATCCTCCTTGACTATCATCCATTTAGAATCAAAATCAATCATCTAGATCAATTGGTTGATCATCTTCAACACTACCTAAGGTGACCAACGATGAACACAAAAGTTCTCAACCTACTATTGTAGTTTACAAAAATAGAAAATAATTGGTATTCATAATTGAAAACTTTCTAATTGCAATTTTCCTTCAAGTGAAGATGATGGTTGTGATGGATGAAGATCAAACCATGTTTACCAACCGTCGCACCGTAACTACCATCCCTCGGTTACTGAACTAACAAAGACAAATACAACTTAATTAACTAGTTTTATACAATATTGCCGCCAACAAACCAGTCATCCATTGTTGGCTCAATTCGTTGCATTTTTAGAGTATATATGCTCAAGCCTCAAATACAACCCAAAGACACTCACAAGCAAAAGAACTACATGGTTGGGTTAGCATTTGCATTGACATCGAACGAAATGATTTGCCATCATAGCCAAAGTACTCCAGCCATTGCGTTGAAATTAGATTAGTTGCACAAGCAAATTATATTAATAAAGCCAAGTCACTAATCATTTAATTCCATTTAATGTAGAATAAATTGTATTACAAATTATTAATTTAGAAATGTGTATTCATTGATTCCACTACACATATGTTAGAGAAGTTCTTTGCTTTCATATACAAGAAGTTGTCTGTACAATAGACATGACAATGCATTTAGTAATCCGATCTAGAATTGATGATCTCCTAAAATGGCATGAATCTCTTCTTATCATTTTGCATTTTGGACCACACTACCTCTATTGCCCTATGCAAGGCCTCATAGAATCAAGCGACCTTGAGCACTCAAAGAAAGGGCTTTGAAACTTGCACAATCTCTTTGCATCCATCCAAAATGCATCATCAAATACAAGATGTGAAATAGTGGTCGCATCCATCTGACTAAAAAAAGAGCACTCTACCGAATTTGATGAAACAATCATACATTTAAGGTTAAGCTTTTGGATACAAATATTCTTAATTGCCAAGAAATTAGTGGCAAACCTTGTTGCCCCAATCTGATGAGCTACATTCCCAATCCCTAACCTACAATTTTCAAGTATGTGTCGAGCCGCAACCTCGGCCCTAACACCCAATCTGCAATAGCATCATGACTCTTCAAATCTCAATGTGATGTGTAGGTGTCAAAGTAACTTGTACTCTACCATGGGCCAAACTGGTGAGATGAGGTGAAATGCAGTGAGGTTCACCGAAATGCATTTGCATTGATCCTTTATTATACTTTCAAAAAGGTGACATGACAAGTCATCCCTGCCCAAGATTGCTTGTCCTCAAGCAATGCCAACTGGGGCAGCTTAAGTAACTCCGTGCTAATGAGCTAAATCATGATGAATGTTCATAGAGCCCTGATCCTATATATATTAGATGATGCATCTTCTACCAGAATCTTTTCCAAACTTAAATGTTCAAATGTCTCCATGTCAATATCATGAATCCCATTGTAATACCCATGCGAACTGGAACTTGTACCTTTCCACCTTCAACTTGGATCTAATAGTGAAGAAACCAACTATCCATATGCTTGTGATTGAAAAAATCCACAAACTCCCATAAGACCAAGATCTGCTCTATGCATTTGCCAAATTATCTTTGTTGTGGCTTATTGATCCTCTGATGAGTATGATGATAATTCCCTTGAGTTATAGTGGATCCTATCATCATAATATAGGTTGGGACATTTATGAATTTGGAACACTCAACTTGCATACTAGGTGGAATAAAGTTATAGAAACCAAAATCTATTCCAACCCTCATCCAAAACAGGAGTGTAGTCATTGAAAGGATTGTTTCCTACAGCTCCCCTAGTTGAACCCTTTTACAGACAGCAAGGTTCATGAAAGTTATCCAAAGATCTGCAATTTGGCAATTGGATATGATTGACAATAGCAATCTATAATCAAAAGCCCTGAAAATTAGCAGTATTAAAATGGTACAATAGCTACAGTATTGAAAATCTCTTGCACAAACCAACAACTTAGAAACTGGAAGCAACCATACAATGCCTCAAAATATCCCAATAGCAACATCAAATAAAAGATCATTCAATTCTTTGATTGAATACACCTATATAAACTCATTGCCTTTGAACTTTATCTCTATAATGTATTTTTCAACGAGATGTGAAAAATGTTTGTCAATTATGATGTTCGCCCCTTCCAAATTGGTGTTATAAGCTATATCTAGGACAACAAAGACTTACCATAACACCCCAAGCTTTATAACTTCAAAGATAATCCAGATCAGATTATACAAGGCTGGAAGATGGTTGTCACAATCAAATTTGCCTTGAAATCTCGCTTCAAACAATGATATATCAACTGGACTATTTGCACTTAATATTCCCAAGGGATGAGACTTTTTACACACAACATAAGGCAAATGGACCTTCCCAAAAACATCCCTCTAATATTGCATTTCTCCACTCATAATTAGAGTTATAATGGTTAGAAACCACCCTCTACTAGTTGCAAACACCTCAATAATGATAGTGGTTTAAGAATTCCATCATCTGACTAGGAGTTCTTCTTTGGTTGTCGCTAAAAGTGGGACTCGCTACAGATGTTGAGGGCAACAGGTCTAAATTCTTTGGAAGAGATTTAACTACTACCAAACAATCTTTCATCCATAGATCAATTGCAACTCTAGGCTCTCCTTCTTCAGTGCCTAAAAGTTCTACCCCTTCTCCCTTGGGTTTCAACTCCATTGTGGACTCTCCCCTAGGATGTATCCTTGGCATGCCCCATATTATGTTTAACTCTCCTATGAAATACTTGTTGCATTCCATGTATCTAGCTACTATGTTCGAATGCTATTGTGCACACTTGGTCTTCTTATGTGATGAAGGACCTCAAACAACTAGCTAAACTTTATGACTATACCGTTGAGCTAGAAATAAACCATCACAATTCACTGAGCACCTTATCCTCATTAGTGCTAGGATAGCGAGAGTGATTACACCCCATAATGGAACCTTCTCACTAACATTACCAAGCAAGAAATTCCTCTTTAAATGTACCACTCCAGTACAATCTATAGCTTGAAACATCAAGACCAGCATTATTAAATTAATGTAGTAATTGCAAGTATGATAAGCTCTGCCCAAGTCCGCCAAGTGATTACTGTAGGGCTAGTAAACAGCCCTACATAGACTGAGAACTCTTCATAAGAAGCTACCAACTGTAAATTACTCTTCATTGTAGCTAAGAGTCCCTACAAAACCACCTACGTTGCCAATGAAGTAATGGGGTGGTTGTTAACAATGATGACAGCAATATTAGGACTGTAGCCCTAGGAATGCCTCTACTATGGCATAAGGATACTCAACCGCCTCATGTTTTGCTAGAGACAGGCATCCAATCTTGCTCATGTTGTGCTACCCTATTATATACTAGAATTTCTCCCTAGAATCTTTCAATGAAAACAACATGCCTCATTAACTTGTGATGATATTCTCTGCTCAGTAGTAGCCATCAAAAATCGAGTTTCATGCATTGCTGGTCCAAGCTAGACCAAGTACAAGCTCTAATGTATGACTCTCCTTTGAATAAGGTTGTAGTTGATACCAATTGAAACTCCACATAGAAGTCTTTGTGTATCTCACGTTCACCCATAAATGACAACCAATCGCTCTACTTCTATGATGTTCAAAATTTGGGGTGTCTCATTCTTCATGAATCCTCCAATTTTTTTGTAATTTGACAACACCATACCAAGCTTAGTCACAAATCATTAATGTCAAAATGACACCCATTTCAATTACCTCCATCTAGCATCAGACTTCTCCAAGTGACTATCTCCATTTGGTATTCAAGGTAGTGAAGTGATAGTTTGGTGAATGCATCCCTTGCCCTTGAATGTCCATGCAAACCTCTCTTGGATCTATCATGTGCAAATCAGTACTTTTCTTTTCATGACCACCAAGCTCATCAATCTTGGAGCAAAAGAGTTTGACACTTCCTAGTCAACCTCTATGTAGCCAGTGTGTATCATCATGGCATTTCCTTTCGTCATGTCAGCAGTTGTAGAAAGGGCAAAGGGGCTGGAAATTGTGTGGCTCATTTTGGGTAACACTCTATCATTTTGCAGGTATCCATCAAAGCTCCGATCAAGCTTAACCATTGTTTTGTTAGCATGTAAGGGATGGACAAATCTACTACTGATGGTGAGAGTAGTCCCATCAAAGACACAGTCTCCTTATCCCACACCATTGCATGTAAATGTCCTTGATCCCGAACAAGGGAATCCCCATACCCCAAGTTATAGGGTATCACCTCAATCTCTCCAATATTATTAAGGTTTTCATGATCAACTTTCAATTCCTCTTTATAGGGATCAATCAAAGTTAAATCAATTTTCACAACAGCATAACTAATATCTTGCAGATCATCATCAGAAGGCCCAATCATTCCCATACATCGCAAATCATCATTACATGGTGCAATTACTTCCATACTGAAAAATTGGGTGGATGTTTCTAGGAAATCATTTGCAAGTATGACACATCTTCAACATATAATACCAACTCGTTGTCGAGGATGATGTTGTGCTGATATTGGATCTCACTACCTTCTATAATTGAGGTGTCCTCTTGTTCTTTCTCTACAACAACTTGTGTCTGATATTTTCTTTCTGCACTACTATCACAACTTCTTTCTTGACCTCACTACCTTCTATAATTGAGGTGTCCTCTTGTTCTTTCTCTATGAGAACTTGTGTCTCGAATATTTATTTCTTCTCTACTATCACTTCTTTCTTGACCTCTTCTTGTGATTCTAGCTCTAATGTAGTCTTCACTATTTTAAAGTTCCAATGTCCTAGGTTCTCCTTCTTTCAAAATTGATTCCTTCGACTCCAACTCCTTGATCACGTCCTTAGTAAATTTTGAATCTTCCTCCTCTTTTCTCCCTCTTCTTATGTAATTATAAAGGCTTCCTTTATTTGGATTCCTACTGTCATCTCTATCCCATCGTTCCATTCCAAAACTTCCTATATGAGGCTGCTCCACATGCCTTCTCCTCCTATGCCCATTCCCTGTTTTCAACTTACAATATTCAAAAAAAGACAAGTCACGATGGATGGTTGGATCTAGGGCATTATACTCAATGAGATACCTCTCCATTTTCTTGTCAAGGGTGTATAGGTTGTTCTCTTGGATTCCTTTTTTCCGAAAATTTGTCCCAAGATTGTTCTATTCTTTTGTCCATTTGCTCTAGAATGTGATCAAAGATATCTTCAACTGAATCTGTAGATCTTCCTCTCTAATTTCCATTTTGCAGCATTAAAAGTTAACTTCCACCCTATAGGGTGGCTAGATCTTGGCTTTGATACCAATGATATGTCCTTTTCCAAAAAGTTTAATGAAACAACAAATTTGAAGCACAAGCAACAATATTCACCAAATAACATACACAAACCATATCCCCCAGCAAAAAATTAATTAAACTCATCAACACACATAACTTGCACAAATGAATCGCAATACTTATATTAATATCAGCACAGTAAATGGGATTGTTTACAATTATTAGAGCAGCAACACACCACATTAATAACAATGCTCACAATAACTCACTACACTTTCCTACAATGCCTTGCTCTGATGCACTCCGTAAGTGTGAATGCCCTCCAAGAACCAAAGGATTTTTGTCCACTAATTCCATTCAACCAATGGGATTTCGTCCACTGATCACAGCCTCCAATGAGTTTTTGTCTACAGAAAGACTTGGACACAAAGTGTCCAGAAAATAGAAGTAGTGTCCACTAATTCCATTCAACCAATGGGATTTCGTCCACTGATCACAGCCTCCAATGAGTTTTTGTCTACAGAAAGACTTGGACACAAAGTGTCCAGAAAATAGAAGTAGTACTTCCACACAAATGAGGTGCAATGGTTACACTGATCACAAGATATACTTTGGGTAATATATTGGAGGGCAGGGAAAAAATCGCAAGAAATGAAAATTGCCTTTGTTAAGAGTAATTATTTACAATATAAGTGAAGTGTCCAGAAAATAGAAGTAGTACTTCCACACAAACGAGGTGCAATAGTTACACTGATCGCAAGATATACTTTGGGTAATATATTGGAGGGCAGGGAAAAAATCGCAAGAAATAAAAATTGCCTTTGTTAAGAGTACTTATTTACAATATAAGTGAATTGATCTTGAAATGTGTAAAAAACTGAATATGAACGAATGTAACTTAGTTTAATCTACAAAAAAAATTTGTAATATAAATTGTTTTTTATGAAAACGATTAACTTAATAAAATGTTTTTTAATTCAAATATAAGTGGATTGATTTTGAAATGTAGGAAAGGCAATAAGAATGAATGCAAGTTAATTTAAAATACTGAGTTGCACAAAATGTTTTTTTTATATAATTTTTTTTACAATGCATGGATACTATTAGAGATCGGTTACATTAAATATGTTTGTCGTTGATCGTTCTGATAGTTTATCTAATTTAATTTTTATTTCAAGAATTTTAATAATAGCAATTATCATATAAATTTATTAAATATTATAATATAAAGTTATCATTATTATTAATAATAATTATAAAGATAAGTTCATCAAGATTAAAGCATAAATCAGGTTATTAGAAGGTAAAGTGCAGTAAAATTAAAATTTACGTTGTTCAATATGCAATAGATTTATTTTTGCTTGCCTTAATATTATTATATATTAAATTATGATTAAAATTATATCTTATTTATGTGAAAGAATTTAATGTTGTTAAATATTTTATCCTATACATGTTTAACTATTAGAGTAAAATATATTTAGGATTATCATGTGCATGATTAGTTAATTTATATTGTAGGATCAAAATATGACATGTCTATCATAATATTAAAAAAAATACTATACAAAACATTGAATCGAACAGTAGTAAGGCAATGGTTTTCAAATTCAATTACAATTATGGATGCATTTATGGTTAGAATCTGGTGCATAAATTTTATATCAAAAACATTAATTCCACGTGTTTTTTTCATATAATTATTAAATATTCTATTATATTTAGTAATAATAATTCAATTGAATTTTTTAATTTTAAATATATAATTTTTAAATATTTAAATTATAAACATTTTAATTGATATAGCTTCTCAGTGCTTGTCCATACAAATATATACATACCTACATAAAATTCAACTCGTTTGTTTGATTTGTTGTTAGTTTTATTTATAATATTGATAATTATATAATATATACTTTTAATTTTACAAAATCAACAAAATATTTAAAATTTTATCAATATTACATATTTATAATTTACTATATCAAATATTTATAATATTTTTAGCCAAGTCAAATTAACTCAAGATTAATATCAACTCTATTTTCACTTCGTGATAAATACTTTTAATTTTTACAAAAACCAACAAATTATTTTAAATTTCATCATTATTAAATATTTATAATTTGAAATTAACATAACGCTTTAAGTGCTGTATCAAATATTCATAATATTTTTTAGCCAAGTAAAAATTCACTTATGATTAATATCAACTATACTTTCAATTTGTGGTAAAATAATGGCATCTCTTCAACTAATTACTATAACTACATTATAAGGGTCTAACACTAAATCAATTGATCAATATAATCATATTTGTGCCGATTAAAAATCAATAAATAAGTAATACATCCAACTTCTCAAACTATCATCTATCTTGTCTTCAAATTAGTATACCATAACTCATCTATCATCTATTCTACAATAAAACTATAAACGCAAGTACTCACCACCACGTGGCACTTGCTTTTATTAAATTTAAGTCACTTTAAGATTATTTTTATTTGAATTCAAATTTTTAAACTATTTAAAGATTTTTTTCATTTTATTTATATTCTCTACTTTAAAATTATTACTTGTGTTACTTAATTGAAGGTTTTATGCACTTCAAGATTTATTTTAGTTCATTTTAAATTCATATAAATTTTAGTATATTTACTTTCTTTAGTTTACATTCAAATTTTATTTTTTTTATTTACTTGTTTCCATGTTACCAATCTACAATTATAAATTCCTATTCCCAAAGTAGATGGTTGTTTTTCCCAATATTATAGCCAATCAGGACTTTCCAAGAAATTCCTATTCCCAAAATAGGTGGTTGCTTTTCCCAATATTATAGCCAACCAAGATCTTTCTAAAACATACATTAAATTTTAATGTTTTAATGAATTCCAATAATATCATCCTTCTAACAATAATCAAAACCTTGGCCTTTCAAACCCTCATTACTCTCTTTGCCGGAAGATTATCATTGCAAGCTCAAATGCATGGGAATTAACAGAATTTTGAGCTTTATATAGATTAGGCAAGACTGACAAAAGAATTGATTTACCCATCAACTAAATTAGGAACTTTATTGCGGAAAAAGTAGCTACCTTTAGAGTAGTTTTTTTATAAATATTCTTATAAAATATTATAATAACATCAAAGAGTAAAATATTCCAAGAGCTATTATGAAGTTTACTAACTCAGAACTGAATGAATACAGCAAAATGGTTACAGTTGCTTGGTTAGAGAGCTAACCAATAATTTATGTAAAATGGAAAAAATGAAAAGATTTGTGCTGACTATAATTGATCATGGCACTCTAGTGACAATTTTGATAACACGATGACCAAAGCAAAACCAAAATTATATTTATGAATACTTACGACTAGATTTTAGCTGTTATAAATTTTACTAACTCAGAACTGAATGAATACAGCAAAACGGTTACAGTTCCTTGGTTAGAGAGCTAGCCAGTAGTTTATGTAAAATGGAAAAGATGAAAAGGCTGACTATAATTGATCACATGGCACTCTAGTGACAATTTTGATAACACGATGACCAAAGCAAAACCAAAATTATATTTTTTTAAACTGAACCCTCGCCCTCTATGTTTCCCTCCCTTACCTCTTTTGCGCACCCCTTCCTTATTTCCAAAAAACTTGAACCCACATCTAGAATCCTTCTCTTTTGTAAGCAGTCCCGCCCTATTGAGGAGTCAGGGCAATCTGAAGGAAACAAAACAAACAAACAAAAAATTGCTCTCGGAAAGTATGTAAGTCACTGAAGAACTAACCTGCAGAAAATTGCAGCTCAAAAAAGCTGGCCACCAGAAGCTTTTGAATGGTTCAAAAAATTCAGGCTTCTGTGCACGTTTTGTCCTGTATTCTGGATCGTTTCCCTCACACTGGATTTAGGTAGCCGTAGGAGGCGGTGCCAGCTACATTTATTGGGGTTCACTGATGACATTTATCAAGGCGTTCTGAACAGAATTGTTTTGATAACTATTTATTTGGGGCAGAGTGTCACCTATGGCGTGCTAGACGTGCTCATTATTAAGGATTATTTACGCTTTAAATAATCAAGTATTTATATCATTATTAATGAATTTGTATGTCACCAATGGATTCAGATTGGAGGTTGTGCGTAAAAACCTTTAAACAATTTGGTGGCTGATATTTTAGATAATTATTTGCAATGGAGTTTTTTACAAAATTTGTACGATTATTGTTTTCCAGTGGAAAAGAAAAGCAACCAATATTAAAAAAATCACAAACACAAAACTGGAAATGATCCATGCTCTTGTTCGCTTAAAAATGGAAAGAGACCTGGAACCCATTTTTTTGGCTATGATATCAAAGGAAACAATCTGGATCACATCACATCCTATTAAATACAGGAACAAAAAAATGCAGGTTTTGTTTCAGTCTCGCTCTGTCCTTTCCCGATTCAGTGGCCATGCTGACGCTGAATGAGCATTAACTTGGCCTATTATTACACGACATAACATACAAGGAAATGGGCAGAGCTCACAGGATACATATAAATGCACGGTGAAGTTTTCTCATTCCAAGAAAAAAGCAGGCGTAGATGGGGAAAACCGATTAAGGAAGACGTAAACTTTGTTTGTCTGAAACTATTGTCCGCCAGGAAATTTTTCAGGCGTGAGACATCACGCTTTCTATAGGAGCTTTCTTAAATATAATAGCCTATCGGCTAATAACATAACATAATCTCCTCGGTATAATTGAAATGTTTCCAAGCTTTATAAGAAATGCAGTGTAATGTCCCTTAAAACTCTCTAAGGATATTGCCTTCTATTTTGTCTGTTATGTTGTCAACTTGTAGCAAAAAGGGGGACCAAGTATGACTGTTGTGTTGAAGCATAGTTTGGAATGATATAAATAGAAGGTAGGTCATACAATTTTTATCTAGCAATGGTCTTCCTTGAATATGTAATCAATAACTTCTTAAATACATAGAAGGTACCCACTGAAATATAATATTTACTGAAGTATGAATCGACACAGTATTAAGGTGTCAATGCATTCTTCCTTAATGATTGTACATACTCTGATTATTAATATAACTGAGTTCTGATCCACAGAGTAGATCTCGCTGAAAATAAAAGACCCAATCCTTGTGACAATCTAATCGATTTTCCTGAATCACTTCTATATGTTCATGCAAAGGAATAGATCTGAATTATGCTAAGTTACGGGTTCAGGTTCGAACAACCAGTACACTGGTATGGCAAAAGTTTGAAAAGGGATTTGAGTTCGTTTGGGTTCGTTAGTACAAAAACATGTAAATTATATATATATATATATATATATAAGCATGAATTAAGATTAGCATGTCACATAGCATCATATAAACAACAAAACCAACATAAACTTGTAATCATAGCATCATGATCATACCATAACAGCATCATATACATCAAGTTTAATATCAAAATGATAAAATATTAAAGTATCATTGTTTCAAATTTCAACAATTTAAAGTTTGATCATCAAATAGATTCTCTAATTCATCATCCTCATTCTCCTCCTCCTCATCATTGACATTGACATTAGATGAATCAATGCCAATGCCAATGCCACTTACACTTGCACTTGCACTTTAAGTTTGCTCGCTATCTGAGTCATCAAATGCAACAAGCAGAGAAGTGAAAGCAAACAAAACAGTATGCTCTGGCTCTATATCCCACATCTTCGTTTCCCCTTGCTTGTAGTCATGTTGCTTGTGTGAAATGAGCCAAGTTAATGTTTAAAAACTCACTTTTAGGGCTATATTTTAATTTTTTAAGTGGTAGAATTTTAAAAAAATTAAATTTTGCAAAAAAAAAACCATTTTTGGGCTGTCCGACCCCTGGGTTCGACCTGGGTCCTCTTGGGTTCTACCTGGTCCGAACCAGGCATGTGAATCACGAACCCTGTCTGGACCACAAGCGGACCGGACCAGAACCCCGGACCAGGACCGGACCGGACCGGACCAGTACCAGGGGTCTAGGGGGCCAAACCAGTAACCTAGGAATTATGTAGGAAGGAATAGGGTCTGCAACTTATTGCTCTTTCAAAATTAGTGCCTTCTAATCATGTGTTGGTTGAATGAAGAGGCTAAGCCTCGAAGTGTCGCTGTTTCTGATTTTACTCTCTTCATTGCTGTAACAAGTATGGACGCTGTCCCTGTTATTTAGTCCTCCTTTGCAGCATCAAGGCCTTATAGAATGGTGGGTTTACCACCTTCACTGGACTGCCTAGGCAATCTGCTATAGATCAATAAAAAACAATAATCCAATTCACCCCCTCTATTGATGGCATGCCTTGCTGATCACCAAATCAATAGAACACACACAGGAATTTACAAGTAATTGACAGAGCAATAATGATAGGAAGTTCAGGAATTAAACAGGGAAACAATATCATCAATAATCTGTTCCAATTATACAAGTAATGGAACACAAGTCATTACAAAACACAATGAACAGACACTGTCTTCTATCACGATTTCCACAATGATTACAATGCTAATTGACTCTTCAAGGATTCGGCCTGACTGACAATTCACACCAATTTAGTCACTGGCTGCAATGGCCTTCGCCCAGACAGACCCAAACGACCAGCCTCCCCAATTGATTACTGTTGCCTCTTATTTATTCTGCCATTCTTCAACAGGCCCGATTTCCTACACGCCCAATGCCTTCCTCTGCTGTGTGGAATTCGACCCTCTCATCCCCAACGTGACCAACCCCAATTCATGTATAGTATTATCTATAAAGATAATTAAAGGAGCTTCATCAAGTTAGCAACACAATACCTAAGTAAGTCTTGTTTTGTATTAGAATTTGGATGGGGACATCACATGCAACCAAAGATAAAACTAGTCAGCCAAGCCCCAAGATGATGCCAAGGTTCAATTTGAATCCACATGCTACATCAAAAATTGGCCTCATGGCCTTGCAATCTTCTTGTCGTTCCACATGCTCCAATTTTGCCCACCATTGCATATGCTACTGTTATTTTTGTTGCCTTGTGTGTTGTCCCTTTCTCGTAGTTCCATCTATCTTGGGGTGCACCATACTCCACCCTTGATCCCTGCCTTACAATTTAAGGGTATACATCAAGAAGCTACCCCAACCCCTTACACTTGATCTACAACAGGAATATGACACTCTAAAGAAACACACTTATACTTGTTGCCCTGGTTTTTAGTTCCCATTTTCAAAACCATCATTTCACTCATTAACTGGTTCAATCAATGCTTAGAAGCCTTGAGAGTTTTTAAGAGATCTCATTTTGCCTTAAACAACCCTCGGAAATCTTAATATTTATTTTATGCTTAGGTTTTATCCTTGGTTTTGAAACCATCATTGGGCTCCGAGGAGGTTCTCACAACCCATTCAAGACCCAACTATGTTAAGTCCAAAGCAACGATCCTTTTGATTTTAAAGTTTAAGTCTTTGTCTTCAGTCTCCATCCATGGTTTCAAAACTGATGTTGGCAACTATTTAATTTATGAGACAAAAATGTTGGCAACTATTTGTCAAAATTCTACACCTAAGCAATAATTTAACAAGCCTAGATCAGTCATATCAAAAGCTTTACTCATATTTGATTTGATTTGTTCAATAATGTGTGTCTCACTAACTATAATAATGGTCTCATCTACATATATGACTAGTAGAATGAAATATTTGCCTATGTTTTTGATGTACAAATTAGAATCCAAAGGGCTGTACTAGAACCTTTGTTCATCCAAGTACCTATCAATTTTTATGTTCCATGCCCTAGATGCCTACCTCAAGCCATATATAAGTTCCTTCAGTCCACTAGCAAAATGCCCCTTCCTTTAACCTAAAAACCCGATGGTTCATACACTTATACTTATTCCTCCAACTTTTCATTGAGGAAGGCACTCTTTACATCTATTTGATAGACTATGCAACCAAACCAAGCTACCATAGCTAGGATTAAATGATTGGTGCTCATATTGGTTGTAAGAGCAAAGGTCTCCATGTAGTCAATGCGCTCTCAATGAGAACTTTTTTGCAACCTATCATACTTTTACTTCTCTAGTATGCCATCTGCATTGTACTTGACCTTGTACACCCATTTGTGACTAATGGTTTTCTTCCCTAGTGGAAGATCTATCAGATACCAAGTCTTACTCTTCATAAAACTCTCATGTTTAGTTGCCATGCATTTTCTCATCCAGTTTTTGACTTTGCTTCCTCAAACACCTATGGCTCATAAACTCAATAAATATTGGACATAAAAGCAAAGTTAATCATGTTCCTTGGTGATCTATGGGCTAGTTAACCATAACCTTGCACAGTATTTAAATAATTCAATTATCTAAACCTAATAAAATAAACATATAATAGAGAGTGTCCATTTACAAGAAGAAGTGCTATTGCTACTGAGATGTTCACTAGATTGCCCAAGATTTAGCCTCATTCAACACAGATTGAATTCTGAAAGCTGGGTATAAGCTATAATGTAATCACATGGTTGTTTTCAGTCATTCTCATTAATACAGATAATACTCAAACCTTCTTTCTTCACAACAAAGCAAAACAATAACAAGCATAAATTAAACAAAACATACTACTCAAGAGTCAATGTCAATTTAGCTGTCTATCACCATTTCAAATGGTAAGAAAGAATGAATATATGTGTGTGTATGTGTGTTCTTTATGTGTTCAAACATGGAAAAAATTTGCAGTCCCAACAAAACCATACCAGAAACCAGATTCAAACAGAAACTCAACCTATATGATATATGTCAGCAATTATTACCTTGGGAGCTGTAATGCGGTTGTCCCCTTCCAAAATAATGCAATGATCTTCAACACCATTTACAGTAATATTATGCCGAAGAGCAGCAATTGCATTAGGATTCCATTCACAAGCATACACAAGTTTTGCATGGGCCCTGTCATATTTGAGTGTTTATATTAGATACACATCCAAAATAGTTTGTTAACATAACAGATAACTAAATACACCCTTTGACAAACTAATATGCATCAATCTTTTGAGGAAAAGAGGCTTTATGAACAGTAGAAGCAATGTACACCACCAATTTTGTGCAGAGAGACTGAAGGGTTTTGCCTACAGTTGCAATGGAATATTGTTTTGCATCCTATGGAATTGTTATCCTTCATTTTGAGATAATTTCCCTTTCTTAAAATTTTAATTACACTTCATTTTTTATATCAATATTTTATATTTTAAGTACCTTTCAAAATGTATTCTTAGCCATATAATCTGTAACCTGATCCCTCCTTTCTAGCATTGCTGTGCTGGATAATTCAAGTTGCCATGCTCCAAGTATTATCATGACGAAACTTAAGATTTCTTGAAATATTTTCAGCTATTATTTTTGCCTCTAGGTTAGGTTCTGTGATTACATAACCATTAAATTACTAAGTAGGAAAAAAGGAGAAATTGAGCATACTTTAAGAGTAATGGCAGAACAAAATATCCAATTCCAGAAAATAAGTCCACCACTATTTCATTTCTGCAATTCATTTTGGCCATTCGAAGTTTCTCTGATACATTTCCAGATGAAAACATACACTTCGTTACATCAAAACAATACATAATTCCATTTTCTCTGTGTTCCACCCAGCCATTGTCACCTAAAAGGAGCTCTAAGGTGCTATCCCTTGTACCTGTTGCAGCAATTCGACCCTAAAACATACATGAAAAATATAAGCTTGTCAGGTATAAAACAACCAAGTCAAATTGTCATAGGAAAACGTATTCAAACTGATACATTTAAAACATAAATAAATAAAGCATAATTCAATACAGCATTATAGGTATCTTACAATGATGCTACAAATTATCTTATGCAGCGAATAGTGGATATCATACTTCTTTGTTATGTTGGTGACTGTTCATGAATTCATGGTATTGATATCACACAGAAATTTGGTATTTTACAAATGAAATGCTAAATTCTCGAAGCATAATTGAAATTGGTATTTTCTCTTAGCAGGTTCTTACTTACACAGGTGGTGTTAAAAAACACCACTTTTAACACCTCTCTCACACACATAAAAAGAAATAAAATGTGTTACAACTTGTTTGCTCCAATGTGTTTATCTTAAAAACCAAAGCTCTGAGCTTAACTAATGCTCATCCAGCATCTGCCAACATTGAAATATCCCAAATAGGATATGCGCTATAATTCTGAAAATAATTTCTTGAATTCTGCCCTAATTCTCTGCATTTTGGTTTTCTGCTCCAAACCATAGAATTCTGATTTATATTTCTGGTTACAACAGATGTGGACAGCTAACACATATGCCAATAATGATCCCTTATGATAATATCTTCAATCAAGAACTCATCCAACCATATAGGACATAAAAAATGCAAACATATATATGAAACAAATCTGATTTCAGGATTATTCAGTCTACTTTATTCAGTCTGCTGCTACAAATCAGAAATTCTGAACATGCAATTACATCCAAATGCATAGGCCATACATGCTCAAATACAACTCAAAAATCTGCCATTACACATCAGACCTATCAATAGGTTTGTACATACCACAATGACATAGAATGATGCTCAAAACCCTTCCGGTAATATTTCAACCTGCAAAGATATAACTCTGAAACTCCACAAATCTCTAAAAATTGAATAATGAAGCACAACTGTGAATTCTGAGATGAATTCACCACGTGGGCTGATCTAGGTTTCTGTCCAAATAGCCAAATCCTCTAGGGTTTTCGTCCTAGGGTTTACTAAACCTGCAAGCTAAAGCTCTCAAGCTCTCAAGGAAAAGTTTCTTTGAAAATAACAACTCAAGAATGAATCCTCATTGCACTTTTTCCTCCTTTTATAATACTTTTCCTTTTTGAAAGTAATACTTTATTTTATTTCTCTCTTAATTTACTTTCCCCTCAAAAGTGACTTTACTTATAATTTGTCATTGACATAATTATAAAGTCACTTCATAAAATAAAGTATGTCCAGCTATTGATTAATTAAATTTAAATAATCCCAAAGGACTTAGGACTATTTAACATTTAATTAACTAATTATCACTTGAAGAAAAGGGGACATTACAATCCTCCCACCCCAAGATTGCTTGTCCTCAAGCAATCACATGTATCAACTCTGCATTAAGCTCAAATATTCCAGCCAATACCTGGATCCCAAATTAATCTAGGACCTTGGTATGTCTTCCCATGTGTATCTCCTTTAAGCTTCCACTGCTCCACTCTGATATAAACATCATTATGCCCAAAGTTGTGAAGCAACTCATCATGATCCCAATGAAGTAGTTCACCAAACATGCCAATGCTAGGATCCCAATTCAGCACACTCTCACACCAATGAAAAGTGGAGGAATAGATGTCTCTTATTATGCCACCAATGCCAAATGTCCATCTATATCTGAATGAGTTCCCACGGATGTGAGAAATTATCATTACAAGTGCACAATCAATCATTTCAATCCACCATATGATGCTGGAAATCCCACTCAAAATGATGCCCCAAGTACCTCTAATGACAAACGATGATGGAATCTCATCACTATACCAACCTGCAACAAAGGAAGAATGATCCCAATCTTTCAAAATCCTCCAACCACCTGCTGTCCTAAAGAATCAATTTGAAGTCTTTGTGATCAATAGTGTGAAACAACAATCTATCACCATTGTGAGAACTCTAACCCAATGAACTATGGTTGACAATTCCATGCTCAGAAATGTCTAACAACCCTCTATCCTTGTGATGTAACTCAAAACCCAAAGGTTTGAACATGAAGTGCTACTGTCCTCTACATGCTCCATGATGTCTTCTTTATTTATCACATATACTCTCCAAGTGTGATCAAGGAATGATATTGTTATGTAACAAAGATATAATGTCAAACCTTGAATGCAATGTGGTTCTTCAATTCTTATCGCATGTTCTTGCATAACAACAAGATGAATGTAACCACGTAAAGATGGGAGATGGCTGATCATCAACATGAGACTCGCCTTTATTTTGTATCTTCCAAGTTTGCCTTCATGTATGCTATCATAGGCTGCTGTCCCAAGGTGTGTGACAAACTGACAACTTCTCTCAAGAGCTGTCAAACTTTCCACCTCAAGGCTGCTGTTATAAATCAGACTGCTGTTATAAATCAGACCAGCAACTAAAGTGAAGGCAATGATGTCTGCATACCCATGCATGAGAAAGAAACCCATCTCATACACCTTACCTATAAAGTGAACGTGTCTCCATAAACTCCAATCCAACCCAAAAACTGATGTAGACCCAGATAAATCTGAAAATGCAATGTACAACCATGTAGGACAGCCACGTGTCAACCATGAATCCATGAAAATTATGTCACAACCCAACCAATAAACAACTGCATAAGCATATGAAATAGGTGACAATTCCATAGTTGTATTGTAGTTGTCTCCATTAATACAAAAAGTCAATGCATGAATGGTTGATCCACTAAACATATCACCTATAAAATCATGATACACCTCAATGAAATTGTCAACATCACAAATTGATTCATGCACTTCTTCAACCGCTGGTAAAAAAGCAGATTGTTGGTAAATTGAGGTTTCAACCTTTACCTCATACTTATCTATCCACTCATGAATGTCTACCATGCTACACTTCTTGTCACCACTATTCTTCTTGGATTTGTGCACATGTGACATCACAAGATTGCTGTCCCAACTCAATAAACCAGAACCTTTCCAAGGTGTCTTCGTTGCTCTTTCTTGTATCTTTTATGAGGGAAGATTGTTCATCCATGAGTGTTGGTCTATGAGGTGTCTCCCGCTGCAATAACATAAATTCCTAGCTGCTAAAGCTGATCTGTTTTTCATTACTAACCAACTCCATGGTGTAGTATGCAAAACAAACCAAAATTATCAAATTGTAAGATCTTCCTATTACGCAATCTCTTAGTCTCTATAATCAGCTCTCTAAGACAATATGCCTCATGTGATCTTAACAAGTATTCCTCCAATGTAATCATGTGTCCAAAACAAGGAATATCAAACTTACTAAGGGCAGTCATACCTTTCAAGCAGCTTACATCTACGAGCTCCTTCTTATGCACCTCATTGTTGATTGATCCTAAACTTGTAGCACCTATCTCATTACTGAAATTTGCATCTTCATGTGAAAGTTGCCCCACAGGTGTGGCTGCCTTAGAGAATTGTTTTCCTGATTTGCATTCAAAGTCATGCCTCTCAAAATCAGCTACCTCCTTGACCTCTTCTTCATCAAATTCCTCTTTTGAAACGTTATACCCCACCCAAAAGTCATGATGGCGTGATGTTGAAACATAGGTCGATTCGTTGAGTTCTTCGTGATGAGTTAGGTCTTTCCAATCTGAAATAATGTTCTTTTCCACACACTTCCACATATTCTTCCTCAACCATAGATTGATCATTCAAATCATGTTGTGCTAGAAGTCTTTGATCCACAAAACCTTCATATGTATAAACAATGTCTCTTTCAACAATGCTTAAATCTGAATTTCTACCCATGGCTACTACTTTGTCATCCTTATTAGTCACAACATCCACATTTGTAGATGCATGTTCAAGTAACGATTCTTGGAAAATTAATGTAGCACTGTTATTATGCATAACCAAATCAGAATTAGCTTCCTCCCTTTCAGCAGCATTACCATAGCTGCCACAAGTTTCATGTGCCTCTTCTTCAAGTGAATTCTCAGAATTGGAATAATCTATATGCTCATCTTTAGTGACTTCAATGTGTTCATCGTTGTTATGCCATCTTAGCTTCTTCCTCCAAAAGCAATTTCTCAAACAATAATAACATATCTAATTGATATTTTTGAAATGCTTGAAAGAAGTCATTCGTACCATTCATAAGCTCGTCCATATGTAGATCATTTCTTTGTGGACTTATACTATCTCTTCTATCCTTCCTTGATGGACTTGTTCCGCCTTTATCCATTGTTGTAACTTTTGTTACACCTGTTGTACGTGACGTTGATTTCAAGAGGAAAGTAGGTGGCAATCTTCCATCTATAATTCTACCCATTGTTGTGACCTTTTATAAACTTGTTGTATGTGGCTAAAACAACTGATTTCAAACTAACATGCAACCGATTAGAAGAACATGCAACCATAATTTTTGACATGCAGCTGATTAGAAGCAACATGAAACCATAAAGTATGACATGCAACTGATTAGAAGTAGCATGCAACCATAAAGTATGACATGCAACTGATTAGAAGCAGCATGCAACACTCAAAATTAACATGCAACTATCTGGGCAGTCGCCAAACTAACATGCAAGATCTGGGTAGTCGCCAAAACTAACATGCAAGTTCACTAAATTGACATGCAAGATCTGGGTAGTTTCCAAACTGACATGCAAGTTCACCAAATTGACATGCACTAATCTGGGTATTCACCAAATTGACATGCAACGCTGAAACTCCAACAGGCTGGCAAGATCACCAGCTCTGATACCACCATAATATCCCAGACTCGGATATTGCCTCAAATCTGATATGGGATTTCATTTTTGCCCATATTTTGTTCATCATAATATAATATTGTGACATGCAAACATGCAAATTGAACATGCAAGATCAACAATACAGATTTTCAAGGAAATCAATCAATGTAATACGGAGAATCTAAATAAGCCAATGGTATTCTTTGATATAGAAAAGTATTACTGTTTACAAATGCATGCTGCTGTTACAAATCAAAAGATGCCTAATGCCATCAAGTATTACATACTCTGAATGCCTCCATACATAAAATAACAAACCCTCTGAAAATTTGCTAGATAGATCATTGAATCTCAATGAAAACTGATCAATGATGTGCAACTGTGAATCCTGAGATGAATTCACCAAGTGGGTTGATCTGGGTTTCCGTCCAAATAGCCAAATCCTCTAGGGTTTTCGTCCTAGGGTTTACTAAACCTGCAAGCTAAAGCTCTCAAGCTCTCAAGGAAAAGTTTCTTTGAAAATAACAACTCAAGAATGAATCCTCATTGCACTTTTTCCTCCTTTTATAATACTTTTCCTTTTTGAAAGTAATACTTTATTTTATTTCTCTTAATTTACTTTTCCCCTCAAAAGTGACTTTACTTTATAATTTGTCATTGACATAATTATAAAGTCACTTTATAAAATAAAGAATATCCCGCTGCTGATTAATTAAATTTAAATAATCCCATAGGACTTGGGACTATTTAACATTTAATTGATTAATTATCACTCAAAGAAAAGGGGAGATTACACACATCCACAACTATAATTATCCTTCCCCAATCCAATCATCTGTTAGAAAACATTAGGTAGTTGATTATCTTTTAAAACCATTACACCCACCATTTGACAAAAAACATCACATTATGTTGCAGATCTTGTCATGAATACAGACAAATGGCAAGCCTCTAGCGTTACTAACACAGAAACACACCAAAATTTTGAGCAACCCTTGAAGACATTGGCACAAAGAAATGACAAATCATATTGGATTACATTAGATCGCACAAGAACAAAGCCAAAGGAAAAAACAAATCATGAAGAACATCATAAAGAAACTAGATTTTTGGCCGACCTGAATTCCCTCATCCCGATCAGTTGTGCTTTGCACACACTCGCCGTCGTCGATAGAGTCCCCTTTTGGTGTTTGCCTCGTTAAGGTCCTGCGTATGAGTTTTGTCTAGTTGGCAGAGAAAATTGCAAGGATGAGTAAGCAAAACTTGGAAAGATGATTCAATCTGGAATTTCAAACTGATCAAAGGTCCTAAGTCCTAGAAATGGCAAAGCATGATTTAAGTCTCGAGAAGGGGGTGTTCTAAAGGGTCAATGCGTCATTGAAAGAGAAGTGTGCAAAACTCACATTTTGCCTCGAAGGGTAGAGTTCCCCCCCATATAGGTTAATTAAATAACTTAACCACTAAAATATTAATATCTCCCTCAATATTTAGTCTTTTGACGTGTCGTCAGAAGCTAAAGTCAACACTAAATAACCCCCATGTGTCCAGGTGTCCTGACTAAAAATATCACAACTGCCAGATTGACTTACTATAATAGTAAGTCCCTCAACTAAGCCCATACACTGACTGCAAAGGCCCTGGAACTGAAACCAAGATTGAACTAAAGAAGTGGAACTGCCATTGAGACTCTCTATCCAAAATGTTAGCCTACGAGAGTCCAAAATAATAAGCTAACCCATCAATCACTGAGACTGACTAGAGTGGGGACATTACAATCCACCCTCCTTGAATTTGCTTGTCCACCAGCAAACTCAATGTTGGATGCTATAAAATACTGTCACTCTCCCAAGTAGCATCCTCTATCAGTAGATCTGTACACTTAACCAAACATTCCCTAATAACTCGCCTCCGAAGATGACACTCTCTGGAATCCAGAATGCCCTCAGGTGCTAATATCAACTCCCCCTCATTATCCAAGGGTGGTAAGCCTGAAGAAGAAATCACATGTTGTCCCAAAGCTAAAAGTTCTTTGATGGTTTTCTCAATTTCATCTTTCAAACGCTTTGGGTGCCTGTAAGGTGTAATCATGATGGGCTTGGTGCCCTCCTCCGTTTCAATGATGTGCTCGATGCCTCTATCAGGAGGTCTACCAGGTGGTATGCCATTGAACACCTTCGTCTGCTTAACTCTAAGCTCCTGAACATCTGAATGATAGGGTGTTGTATGCTGCTCCTCATAAGAAAGCATCAACATACACTCTGTTGCCTGCTCTACCATATCATGTTTGATAAGTCTCTCTGTTCTTTTGAGAGTTATAACTCTCCAGTTGCTGTCCTTGATGGCCTTAAGTATGTGAATTATCCCATCAACCTTAAATTTCATTTCCATGTCCCTAAGGTTGAGTGTAAACTCTCCGATTGCATGAAGCCACTTCATGCCAAGAACCACATCCGTGTTTCCCATGTTAACCACATAAAAATCAGCCTTAAACTCACAATTATTAAGTTTCATAGCCAGATCCGGAATCATTCTTTCACAATTGAGAGTGCAACCATCAGCAACTTTTACCTTAATTCCTTCAAACTTTTGAATTTGAATACCACAATTTTCCACCAGTGGTACATCTATGAAATTGTGTGATGCACCTATATCAAGTAATGAAATGACTCTTTGACCAGCCAAGAGTCCACGTAACTTAAAGAAGCCTCCCCTTTGCATGCTAGATATATAAGCTTCCGGTAGCTCCAATTTCTCTACATTTGCAACTTCATTTTCTGAGTTTTCAGACCTTGAATCCTCTTGATCAGCTTGCTGGTCTGTATTTACAGTCATGTTTTCTCCCTCATAAAACCATTCCAAATGCTTATATTGCCCCTTAGGCTTGAGAGGACAATCATGCTTTTGATCATAAGGGCCCTTGCAATAAAAACACAGCCTCTTCCTATGCAAATCATTAATTGTTTCCCTATCCAAAGGTGCTGCAAATTTCTTCTTTTAATCACCATTTTCTATTTTCTTTGGATCAGATTCGCTGTCATTAAAGGATGAAGATGGTTTTGAATTGTTTGAGTTGAACTTACTACATGGAGCTCTAAGTTCCATGCTACGTGCTTTCATCATAGCTTCTTGCAACGTAGGGGGATCAAAAGCCTTAATCCAACCCTTCATAGGTTCATAAAGACCTTCAATAAATAGCATGGCCAGCCTCTTCTCTGAAATACCTGTGACCATGATCGAGAGTTTTTGAAACTCACTAATATAAGATTCCAAGCTGCCCATTTGTTTCAGCTGAGCTAAGTCTCTGAAATACAACTCTGGATCTCTTTTGTCAAAACGCTCAACCAATCTATCAGTGAATTCTTGCTAAGAAGAAATAAGGTCATGATGCAAGGTAGCCATCCCATGGTGCCACCAATCATGGGCAACCCCATCCAAATGCAAAGCTGCAAATTTAATGGCATCCTCTTTTGATATAGGACGTAGAGTCAAGAAGGTGTCCAACTTACTAAGCCAAGCTCAAGCTATGACTCTACCACTGCCATCAAAAGTAGATAGTGTGAGTTTGTTGATTGAATATTTAAGATCATTAGTCTTATTCCATGGTTTCCTGTCATTCCAGTTCCATTTCTTGCTATGTTCCCTCTTCTGACTAATGAACCTGTCAAAGTTAAGATGTTCCTTAACTCTTGGTGGGAATGCATCCCACTCATCATCTAGTGTCATCACGTTATTTGTAAAGGCCACCTCATTTTCCTCCTCAGCCACGTCCTCTTCTTCAAGTTCATTTCTCACAAATGTTGGGTGTGTAGGCCTATCATAGGTGCGTGTGGGTGTCGCTCTTGCCCTTGGGCGACCAACAACACTTCCATTTTCTTCCCGATTCTGGTTATGTCCCCTAGGCATAGTGATTTGTTGTATGGCTATAGTCAACTGCTGCGACACATTTGCCACCTGTTGTTGCCCAGTTACTAGACCCCTCATAATAATTTCGGCTTCTTGGTCCTCATTGTTAACAGGGTCTCTATGTGGCTCACCATAATTCCTGTCTCTCATGATTTCCAATGGTATCTCTTCAATTTGATCTGGATCACCCTGCAAACCAGGTCTCCTGTGTGTATAATACCTGTGAGCCCCAAACTGTTGCTAATGCATAAGAACTTCTAACCCTCCAGGAAGGCAGGATCAGAGCTCTGATACCTCTCTAAGAACCTTGCTGGTTCTAACTCTCCTGAAATACTATTGCTGATGTGTTTTTGGATTTTCAAGGTTTTTGAACAATTTTAAAGCAAAAAATAACAAGTGTGCCACGCAAGAATTGCACATAAAACTTAATAGAAACAGAATTGAGAGCAACTGCAACTAAATTATGAATAAGATAACATATACAATTAATTCTACTTCTAATAGCATACCCGTAGGTCCTCGGCTTATTTTAAATGAAGAATTTTGGTGCTTGCCAGCCAAAACTGGGAAACTAACCAAAATAGGCGTACAAGACCAAAATATAATTTCTTCAAGCCAGAAAGTAGATGAATCAACCTATCAGAGCTAGGCGTTGAGGATGGCGTCACCAAAATACAACTAAGGGAGGCGTTTCAACCTCCCATCAAAAAAGTCCTTCCTAGAACCCCCACATGGCAAGCTTGAAAGTGTACGGCCAGCAAAGGAGAAGTGTACGGCTGCTTTAATGAATTCAAAATGCTGCAAATGCGACATCTAAACCTGAATGCTCCTCTTCTTATTCAAAATCTGCAAATAATTGAATACATTAACCTCTGATGAAGCACATAAAGACTCCCGAATGAAGCCCTCTCAGTTTGCAATAATTCAGCTAATCTTCAACAACCTCAAAATCACAGATCCATGAAGAGTGCACGTTCTTCAATAGCAAACCTGTTAGAACATAATGTTATTAGGGATCACATCCTTATAACATTTATATATAATGTTCTAATATAAGGTTATAAAACCTTATATATTATATGCTTTATAAGCATATCCCATTTGAAATAATTATAATCTAATAACTATTAGATTATTAATTATTTATGAGTGGGGGTTATTGAAAAGGTGTGACTAGTGAAGTCACCCTTCCTCCTATATTTAAGGAGGTTCTCTCTCATTTGAGAGTTGTGTGAATTTGGAGCTTTATGGTGAGTTGTATCACTATGCATATGAGGTATTATTGGCCATGTGGAAGTATTGGAGGAGTGTCCCCAGGTTCATGTCTATTTTATTATAGACTATATTTGTAAGTGTTTTAATTAAATGATGCTTTATGGGGTTTTTTACCCGAAAGGGTTTTCCCCATGTATATCTTGTGTAATGTGTACATTTTGCATGTATGTTTCATATTTCATTTACTTTATAATCTTGTTTATAATGATTAGTATCCTTAGATCCTAATTTCTAACATGGTATCAGAGCAGGTTAGGCTAGTACTAATCATTTTTACAGGTTATACTAGAAGACATATAAAACTTGATGGAAAACGTATTTATGCTAAATCAACACACATGCAAGGCCAATTGTGCTATGTATTTAGTATGCCTACTCCATTCATTTAAATTCAATTTATCAAGGCCAAGTAAGGAAATCCTAACTTTTTTTTGATATTTTCAAAAAATTTAATGTTCACATAGCATAGGATTGTGAAGTATAACATATATATTTTAAT
Source organism: Cryptomeria japonica (assembly GCF_030272615.1). Taxonomy (NCBI): domain Eukaryota; kingdom Viridiplantae; phylum Streptophyta; class Pinopsida; order Cupressales; family Cupressaceae; genus Cryptomeria; species Cryptomeria japonica. The sequence continues at coordinate 918,569,376 of NC_081414.1, forward strand.
AACATCAAATTTCAGAATCTTATTAACTCAAAATTATTCCCTTATAAGAGATGTACATAGTTACAAAACTTTTTTCTGTGTCAAAAACCTTAAGCAATAAAATCATTTGGTGTGTCTCTTCTATTACCCTTAAAATCATTTTTTTTAATAATGTACACTGATTTACAACCCTATTTAGTATACTTAGTTTCCTTGGCTAAAACCATATGCATGATTGATAAAAAAAAATTTGCCTATTTTGTTCTATTAATTATTTTTTTAGGATACTAGAAGCTATAGTCATGAATTTTTTTTCTTTAAACTTGCCAATTGTTTTGTTCTTGAAAGATTCTAAGTTTTTTTTAATCAAGCATTCAAGATGTTTGCACTATACATCCAAGAAGGATATGAATTTATCTCTAGGAGGATAGCATTTGAGATGCTTTACTTTTCTATGACTTATGTTTGAATCTATTTTCTTATGATTTATATTTACATTATAATATTCAATCTAATTGATCCGGAGTTTATATTTGTATACATAGTAGCTAAAAATATTTCTCAAACATATTTATTTTATCCATGTTCATAAATCATTTTTCCTTTTATTTTTATATGAACATTTTTTTTCATGCAAAACCATCATTTTAGATCAATTAAAAAATATGATTTAATGATCATCAATAAACCTATTTCAAAACATATAAACACATCCATTAAAACTTATTTTCTAAATATTAATTGAAAATTTAAATATGATATATTATAATATAAAATTAAATAAACTCAAGACATAGAACTTATCTAGTACACCTATATCTTGATAGAGTTGATTCTATATCCAACATATTCTCCTTTTAATAAATTCTTGTGTGAAAGATTGGAAAGACGTGATTGTTTTTGAGGAGCAATACGAAAGAGAGCGTCATTATCTTTTCTTTTAAAAAGAGGCACGTCATTGAAAAGAGTTGCCTCCTATATAACTATAACTATTCAAGTTATCCATCTATAACTATTCATGAAACATGTAATTGCATCCTTTGGTGTATTTCCAACAATAATATTTGTCAAGAATTCGTTATGCTTGGCGGTTGTCCATACAAACTACAACTGTTTCAAATGCCATATAAAATGGTCACTCATAGATATCTGATCCTTGAATACGTAATTCATGGGCAAATGAGATGGAATGGTTGGGGGTTTATACTCATGTTGTTAGAGAAAACCTGCTTATACTTCTTCTGCCTCCTTCCATCCGCAGTCTCGATGATGAATTCGGTGGAGAAAATATTTCATCTACTCTTAACCGTAACCGTTCCTTCCACCAGTTGTCTTCTTGACATTATCATCGTAATTGCTTGAGCTAAGAAGATGACCAAAGATAAGCTCGGGCACATAAACACCCTCCTGCTGATGAATCTCCATGGGAATACCGTTGCCATTATTGTAGATGCTGATTCTTCTGTCCTCCTCGCTGATCTCCACCTTGACAGAATTCATTTTTTGGGTCTCTCTCCTTGTTATTGGCTGCACTGACCAGAATCTCATCGAAGATCTTGTACAACCCCGACACATATTCAATCTCCTTGTGCACCATGCCTCCATTCTCATACACCCACATCGTCTACTTGTGCCTCTCGATGGACCCAACGACTTCAATGGCTTCCTCTGCTTCGCCTTCCTTTCTTTCTCCATTCACCCCAACACCTTCCAACTGATCCGGGTATGTGTTGACGTGTATTTTGTACACCATCATACACAGAATAAAATACCAGTAGGCATCTTATCCTCTCTTGAGAAAATAGTCTCTAACTACTGAAGATTCGCATAAAGGATCAGTTAGGTAGACTCCAAGGTTCTTTTAGTAGGGTCTCTACGTGTGGACAAGCTTCCAGTGGTATGATGTGATTTGCTATTTCCTCCAAGGGGCCTTACGTATTCCGAAAGTTCAAGATTTTGCTAATCTAAGAAACTTTTCAAAAATAACAAAAGAGTAGGGTTTGAAAGAGGTCTAATCTAGTCTAACCCTATGAATGACTTAGTATAGACAAGACTTGGCGAGATTCAACCAACTTCAATTTTGCCATAAGATAACAACTCAATTGAAATTAGTGCGATCTTCTAAGGTAATAAAATGATATTCAATACATCAAAGATCATGGACACTACCACGAAGGTACATATCCAAGATACAATAATGATTGAAGATTAAGGGGTTCAAGGTATTCTCCAGTCGACCACGCAAGGCGTTCCTACAATCAGCAAGAAGCTAGTGGTTTGGATTACGAATCCTACCAAAAATCAAGTCTCACACTATGTCCTTCAAATTAACAAGCTACTTTGATTGAGCATGATTCAAGTAAATCAAACAACCATGAAGATAACTTAAGAAAGTTGCAACGAAACACCATAACTTCAATATTTCATTGATTTCCAAATCATCATGTACAACAATTTGCTTGAATTTCTCTCTTCAAAACTCAATCTTGCTACAAAATAAAATTGCTTCTAACTCTAATCTCTCTTCTCTATTACATCAATTATTGACTATTACACTATTACCAAATGAAATGAAAAATGGGGGTATAAATAGCATCCCCAATTACAATGAAAGGTCCAGATTGAAAGTAGATCAACGGTCAAGATCATGACACCTAAACCCTAATTAGGGTTTGTTACAAATGGCCTCCTTTTTACTGAACAATATTAAATGCATAGCCAAATATTAAATTTGGCACAAAAACCTAGGAGACATAAACCAATGACAAATAAGATGCCATGTCATCTATAACAACCTTTCATCTAGAACCTTATTCCCTTTCCAATGTTCTTTTTTGGCATATGCAATGAATCTTGTCACGATTCCTTCGATTTCTGCAATTGGAATCTCGGGAAGATTCTTCATACTCTCTTCCAAGTGGATAACCTGATCGAATGCATCTAGAAGAGCTGCGTCCCAAGTAGATTCAAGTTCCTTTGTTCTTTCAATCAGGAGCATGGTGGCAAACATTTGATCATATTGCTCATCTGTAACATTTGCATCCTTGCAAAAGATGACCTTGATTCTATCCTCTAGTTCTTGCATATCCACATCTGTCTCGACCTCGATCCTTCTGCCAAGAATGGTACGAAGTACCTCAAATATTCTGTCCTGGATCGGATTGATCACCTCCTCAATTTGGCCACATCTAGTACTGATGTCTTCAAAGAAAACACTCTTCATATGGAGTAAGGTTGACCAATGAAACAAACTGTGAGATTCTCCCTCCAAGATCTTCTCCTGCACTAAAATCTTCCTTGAAGTATGTCTTATTACTTTCAAAACAGGAATGATAACGTCCTTGGTATGGGCAAATGCAGCTACTGTTATCATCAAATTGTGGATTATCTCAAGAACTTGGATAGCTTGATGAATAATCTTCATCATCCTTGTAACAAACTCTATGGCCACTGTATGAGATCTATCCATCCAGTTACTTGTACGTTGGACCATGTTCCTGAATCTTTCTGCCTAACTGATTGATTGAAGTGGAAGTGCTTGCACTAGTGATCTAGCTGGATCCTGACGTCCCAAAGGTTCATTGATGTGACTGAAATACGTCCTCCATGCACCGACCTCTCTCTCAAGCTTTCTATTCTTCTCCATTTCTTCTCTAAGCTTGTCTTTCAATGCCTCAAATGAGTCGATAGCATCATCTAAAGTCTACTCTGCTGTGGATGGTCCTAACTCAAAAGTCTGTATATCATATTCCTCTGCTAGGATCTCACCTTCATATTTGTCTGCTGCTGGTGTAGCTATCTGTAGTTTTCTGGATCCAGTCTCATCTCGAATCATCTTGGACATCTTGGTAGCCTTTCTCTTCTCTGTTACTTCGTGTGAACGTCCAACAAGGCTCTCTAAATCAATTGCACTGTCCTCGTCCTCTAATACAATCACCTTGGTTAATCTTTCTTTCAACCAATCTGGGATAATCGATCTTGTTTCTTGAACTTGAATCTCTTTGTGCACTATTTCTTCTTGTCTGGGAGGAGATGTCATTTCATTGTCTTCTTTATCTTCATCTAAATCATAGTCTTGGAGAGATCCATTTGGTGAACCATGTTGTGCCTGTCCTTCTTCCTGCCTGTCATTCTGTACCATAGACTCCATGGATTCTTCCACTTGAATTGTTCTCTTCTCAGGTCTAGAAGAAGTACCGGATGATCGATCTCTGTTAGCCTCTTGTTTCCTCTTGGAAGATTCTCCCTTTCCAGGTCTCTTTTTCCTCTTAGAACCTCTTGGATGGAGATTGCCCTCACTGGCACATCGAAGGTTCCCTTCACCTGAATTTCTAGGATTAGGATTGCCTTCACTCACACTAGCTCCACCTTCGGCTGGTTTCTCTTCCAAAGTGAAAGTCATAGCTATGCCTTGTTCTCTCAACTTCTGATGCTGAATGTCAACCCATCTGCGAGTACAAGACAAGACTGGTGCCATCAAAGCATCTAAATCCACGACTTCGGGCTCATTCCAATCCAACCTTATTGTTTTGCTTTCTCGATCATAGGAAGACTAGATATGTCTCCCACTGTCCTGAGCTTGGTCGGCCACTCTGTAAATCCTGCATTTCCAGATGAAATCCAAAGGCAATCTAGAATGCATTTTCCGTTTCACTTCAAGATCATCTAAGAGATTCATCATAAAATCTTCTATTTGGTACTCATGTCTAAACTTCCTGCCGACTGCCTCCTCTAAATGTCCATGTGGATCAAAGCTTTCTCTCAGAGCAAAAGATGAAAAAGAATACAAGGCTAACTCCTTCTCTGCGTCATCCATGGCTAAAGCATTAGGACATACCTCAACTGAATTGCCCAAAATGATAGGTACTGGAACTCCATTCTGATGTCTGTGTCTGAATGCCTTCACATATGCTGCCAACTGTCTTGTTACTTCAAGTAACACAATTCTGTCTGTTGGATATCTCGGCAACATGTATGGAGGTAAAGGACATCCATGTACTCTAATATAAGTGAACTTGGGAAACTGAATGAACCAAGCACCGTACCTCTTTATGAACTCCTGTGCATCCTGAGATAACCTGTTGTGAATTCCACCTTGCAACGTTCTTGTGATGTTCATCGTGAAAGTATCATTAACCAACTTATAGTTGCTCCCTGGCGGATGATGCAAGTAGGCATAAGAATCACAAGCTCTGACCTCGCTGGGTCCTCTTCCAATCACTCCTCTGTGAGGTAGTCCTGCGTACTCAACACTCCTAATCAAGGCATAGATGACATATGAACTCATGTGGAAGGACTTAGTAGCCTTGAGTCTCCTCAACTGTACGTCCAAGCAATGGCTAATCATCCTAGCCCAATGTATCGTACCCTTTCCCTGAACGATCACCTGGATGAAGTAAAACATCCATTTCTCAAAATAGAAGGCATGAGGGGCTCCTGTAACTCAGTTGAGCATGGTAATCAAATCTCTGTACTCCTCTTGGAAATCAATCCTGTGCGGTGTGTTCGGGACCTTGCTCAAACGGGGACGGCTCTTAAGTAGCCAGTTCTTATTGATAATGCTTAGACAAGCATCTGGATCATCTTCGTACATTGATCTGGCTCCTTCTGTGCTCTTGTATATCATGTCCCTGTGCTCTGGAAGATGGAAAGCTTCACTTATAGCTTCCTCTGAAAGGTACGCCAAAGTGTTTCCCTCTTTGGACACGATCGTTCTGGACTGTGGATCATAATGACGAGCACACTCGATCATCAACTCATGGCACTGAACAGCTGGAGGAAAGCCGGCCGCCTTAATGATGCCACTCTCTATTATTCTCCGGGCGACAGGCAATGGCTTGCCAATGTAAGGGATCTCTCGAAACTTCTTCGTGCTGAAGTTGCCTAAGTTTGTATCTCCAATGTGGCTCCACTTTGACACGATCTTAGTCTCCACTTCTTCAGTCTTCTGATCTTCTTTCATGAGAGCTGAACGACTGGTGGATGCTCCCGCCTTCGGGGTTGCCATACCTACACAACATTTCATAATGAGAAGCTAGATTTTGCAATAAATAACATAGATTAGAGAATAAATTTTAGGAAACTTCATGATAAGTCTTTGAGTTATCATTTCCTAAAATAAAACGATTGAGCTAGGAATTCAAAATTTCAAAAAATCAAAATTCAAGATTTAAAATATGACGATCAACAAATAAAACAATAAAACCAAATCGCCATACCTCAAATCGTGAGCTAACTCTAGAATGCAAAAAATGAATAAAATCGCCTAGGCAATATTGACGTTAGATGGCCTTCAACGTGATCTCTTTCTTCAAAATATCAATTTCGCCACCTTTTGATATGTCTTTGATGTGATTCTCTAACACCTTGGCAAGTTCGCCCAATAGATCTTCAAGTTCGCACAAATGAATCTCCAAATTTTGCACCACCTTGAATGATATTAGCGCCACCTTTGGATATCAATTCGCACTTTCCTTTGATTGATAGTTCGCACCACCTTGCTTGGAATGAAAGCTCGCACTTGAATGGTAAAATGATGGTTTTCACCTCTCTTTATAAGCGCTTCTCACCATTCACCCTAAGGCCGACTTTTGTGATATAAAGCAATTTTCAAACGATTTTTAATTAAATAATAAAGGCCGACCTCCATATCTAAGCGCTCCTCTTGATTTTTATTAATTAATAAATAATTAATTAAATGCCTTTATTTTAAATTATCAAATTCGATTTTTTTTTAAAGGCAAAATAATTAATAAATGTTAAGCGCAATATTTAAATGCCAATTTAATAGGATTTTCAAATTTATCGATCTTAGCATTTAAAATAAATTAAAAAAATGTTTGCTTGAGCGCCAAATTTTTGAAAATGAAGTATACGTACCTCATCGCCCTGGTCCCTTGGAGAGGGACAGGAGCGATCTCCCTTGTCCTTTCTCGATCTTGCATCTTTGATCTCGAGTTTTCATTGTAAGGTGAAAAATAACATCGTCTCTTTACCCCACGCTTGCATCACTTGCTTTTTACAAGGCATTTTTGATGTTTAGAGGATCATCGCCCTTGTCCCTTGGAGAGGGACAGGAGCGATCCTTGTCTTTTCTCCATTTTAAGCTCAAATTGGTAATATTTAACATCCATTTCCCTTTGTATCGCCTTCCAAATGATGTTTAAAACCTTGTACAACTTTGTTTTGACGTGGTCTTCAAAGGATTATAAGTGTTTTGGCAAATATCGCCCTGGTCCCTTGGAGAGGGACAGGAGCGATCTCCATGTTCTGGCTCAAATTTGTAAACATTTGATCTTCGTTCTTCGTTCATTGTCTTCCAAAGGACGTCCTTTACTTCGCCAATCCTTGCATTGTCTTGATTTTGAAGGAGCATGAGTGTTTTTGTAAAAATCGCTTTGGTCCTTGTCCAAAGGACAGGAGCGATATAGGCTCTATGGCTCATTTGATAACATTTTGACGTTCGAAACCTTTGTAAATCATCTTCAAATGACACCTTATACATTGTGTGATCCCGAAAGACCTTGACTTGGCATGAACTTGAAGGAAAATGAATGATTCCATATAAATCGCCCTGGTCCCTTGGAGAGGGACAGGAGCGATATAGCTTCTGTATTCAATTTGACGATCATTTTACGTTTGAAGTTTTTGTATATCTCCTTCAAAAGATGCCTTAAACCTTTTACAACCTTGTGAAGTCTTGACCTTACGTGATTTTTGCATGAATTAGCCAATATAATAAACATCGCTCTGGTCCCTTCCCAAGGGACAGGAGCGAACTGGGGGTCTTAGTGTAAATCCATTCAATTTAGCAACTTTGGATACTTCGTTCTTCATTGGGACACTTCGAAACGCCTTTACCACCCTTCATCTTGACTTGGAACGGTTTTGAACTTGAGGAAAAGGCAACATACTCACTGTATCGCCCTGGTCCCTTGGAGAGGGACAGGAGCGATCTTGCTCTTGTGGGCTTCACTTCACTTTATCACCTTCAAAGTTTATCTTCAATGACCTTGTAATGCCTCCTTTCATTCATTCATGCCTTGAGATCGGTTGTAATTTGGCAAGAAAATCATCTACAACAAAAATCGCTCTGGTCCCTTCCTGAGGGACAGGAGCGAACTTAAGCATTTTGGTCTTTTGTTGGCATTTGGCGATCTTCAATTTATCTTCAATGAGTTCATTTTACCTCCTTCCTTGCCTTCAAACATAAACTTGACTTGATCTTTGCCTGAATCTCGCCCTATGAAGAATATCGCTCTGGTCCCTTGGAGAGGGACGGGAGCTACAATGTACTTCGCCCTGGTCCCTTGGAGAGGGACAGGAGCGATTTTGGCATTTTGGACCATTTTTCTTCATGTTTGCTCTTCAAGTTATATTCATTCGATAAAACATATCCCCTTGGACATCTTCAAATCGTCAAGTCGTTGAAATCCTGCAAGGACAAAGCAATATTTGATTTGTAGCTCCGGTCCTTCACTGAGGGACAGGAGCGATTTTGATTCCTGGAGGCACCTCTGTGCTTGTGAAATTCTTCAATTTATATTCAACGGAAAGATCACACCTTTCTCTATCATTTCCAACTCGAAATTCACCTTGACCCTACAAGGACAGTAAGATATTCGAAAACGAGCTCCGGTCCTTCACTGAGGGACAGGAGCGATTCTGCTCCTACAGGCCAAAATATCATGATTTTACACATTTTATCACTTCACACGGCGAAAACAAATCATTTACAATGCCCAGGATCAAAAAATCAAAAAACTCAAAATCTGGTCAAAATATTCAATCGGACAAAAATTCACATTTCATCATCAACACTTAGACAAATTTAAGCTCTGCACTCAAAATTCCAATTGAAAATAGACCATTTTGGCGAAATCATTGCATTCAAAATTTGCATCCTTCGAAAGGAAGCTCAAAAGCTCTCAAAACTGACCGGATTTTGGCCTGAAAGGACGGCAATTAAAACCCTAAGGCTAGACCCTAAATCCAGACAATTGACTGACTAACAAAACCCTAAAAGCGAAGCGAAAAGCGAGCGAAAAACGAGCAAAAAGAGGGGGTCCCCATTTGCAATGGGGCGATGTGTGAAATGGTCACAACAGTATGGTAGGCGACCTTGAATGAGAGATTGAACTGGCGGCCACGTGGGCAATCGTGGGAAATGAACTAATGAAAGGTAGTGTTTCCAATCTATTTGCTTCTTGTGTGATGAATTGCTTCCTTTGATACTTGCACACATCCGCATAAAAGGCTCTAAAACTCATTGCATATTAGCTTTGTGAGTAGAACTATTGTTCGCAACGAGAATAATGAGTAGGTATCGTCTTGTCTTTATTTTTTATAGCTATGCTGGCATTTGAGAAATTGTATATAAAATGTGAGCTTTGCGAATGACTAAAGTAATTGGATTGGACATCCTTTACTCTTCTATTCCTTTTAAAAAAAAAGTTAAATTGGCGCATTAACAAAAGTAAACCTCTAAATTTTGAAAGAAGAATCAAAACAACGAATCAAATATGGCATCCCAATGATAAATTTGTTTTGATCAAACGAACTTGTACTGTATATACTTGTAGACTTTTTATTTTACTCAAACTGTAATTTGAAGAGGTTGGTCGACTTCTTTAGTAACATAAAAAAATATAATATGTTCTATTTATAGGAACTAGCATAAAAAAAAAATAGATTGAGTTAATTGCAGAAGTTAATTTTGGAGTTCTATTATGATATCTCTACCTACTTCATTTTTTTAATTTTTTTTCAAGAAAGAAAATATGATATTAATATTTGCATTGTTTCCTATGAGGAAGGAAGGCTCTTGAGATAGAAAATATTCATAACAAACATAAAGATAGGGATGGAGGACTTACCTTAACTCACTCTTCAGGACCTTGCATACTCAAGCTTAAAAGAAAGTTCCACAACTTACAAATGAGTTTATTAACTAATTATTTTTTATCATCTAGGTATCAACAATTCATATATACCAAAAGTGATATCTTACCATAAAAAATTGAACCTTAAAATACATAGGTTGTCTACACAACCATCTAAGGAGGTTATTATTTATCTATCAAACTCTCACTCTAATAACATTGAAATGGACAAATTCATTTCCTCTTACTAAAGGGTGATAAGGTAAACCAAACACTTATACATCCATACATCAAGTAAAATTACATAAAGTTTCAAAATATATTTTTGCTATGAGATTTCCATTGAATGTTAATTTAGTTAGCATTTTTTTTATGAGATTCAATTATGATCTAAATTTATTAGGTTTAAAAAACATTATTTATAATGGATGACTATCGCCCTTATAAACTGTCTCGGGAGCAAACCTAGAAAGGATAGCTCACCCATTGCCTAATTTTTTATGGATCATTACTATATGTAGTAGCATGTCTATTTTTGTATTTTAAACAAGACAACAAATTATTCATTCCTATTCTCATGAAAATATATGTTGTTCTCCTTTCTACCAATCATTGGACTATATTTTTATAAGGAATATTATATGATCTTCGGCAAATGACAAAAATAATATTATGTTCTTTCTTTGCACCAAAAATGAAGTTGATTACTATGTTACTAACTATATTGTTTCTTCTGTGGTGAGGTTATGCCTTCAAAACATATGGTGCAAGTGCTATTACATGGATGCGGCAATACTTTAATAAGAAGACTATCTTCTATGTGTCTTTGAATCAAATGGACAAAATATGAATGTAGCTCTTAAAGAATCAATATGGCCTTGAAGATTTATGGAAGAGTTCCATTTGGATACATATGAAAGTACCATATTACTTGAAGTTACTTTACTCATTCTAGAGAATATCATTTCTAAAGATCAAAATAAACATAGAAGATCATGGGCACCTCACTCAAGTGAAAGCATTCTATAATAAAGGCACCTTGAAGATCATGGGCACCTCACTCAAGTGAAAGCATTCTATAATAAAGGCACCTTGAAGATCATGGGCACCTCACTCAACTGAAAGCATTATATAATAAAGGCACCTTGAAGATCATGGGCACCTCACTCAAGTGAGATCATTCTATAATAAAGACACTTTGAAGATCATGAGAACATACTATATATTATAATTTTAGCCATCACTTTGAAATCCTCTATGTAGTGATTGGCTTTGAGGTGATGCCATTAAGGGGGAGTGTACATGACACCACCTAGTGGCTAAATCCTAGATTTAAGACCTAATAGGCATAAGACCTTTAGGCATTATATGCTCCAAATTCAAATAATGCTTGGCCTTAGGTGATGCCATTGAGGGGGAGTGTGCATGTCAATGACACCACCTAGTGGCTAAATCCTTTATTTTTTAAGTCCTACGGGCACAGTATCGTAAGACCTACAGGCAGATTTTTTTTAAGTCCTACGGGCACAGTATCGTAAGACCTACGGGCAGATTTTTTTAAGTCCTACGGGTATATTGTAAATTCTTCTCCTTGTAAAACTTCCACTTGTAAAAGCATTGTATTAAGACCTACGGGCACTATGTAATGAACCTAGGGAGAGGCTAATTTGAGGGGACCGCGGCTCCAATATAATTTTTTAAGACCTCACGGCATCATTTTTAAAACACTGGGATTATAAATTATGACAAGATGACTTTCATGTAGTCCGGAATGCATGATCTTCATGTTGGCATATATTTGTGTCCCTGTTTATCACTGTCAAAGAAGACCTACGTTATTGGGGTGCTTCATTTTTTCTTTTATGGAAATTGACATGTGATCCCCTATTAACATTAAGGGGGAGTGTTAGAACATAATGTTATTAGGGATCACATCCTTATAACATTTATATATAATGTTCTAATATAAGGTTATAAAACCTTATATATTATATGCTTTATAAGCATATCCCATTTGAAATAATTATAATCTAATAACTATTAGATTATTAATTATTTATGAGTGGGGGTTATTGAAAAGGTGTGACTAGTGAAGTCACCCTTCCTCCTATATTTAAGGAGGTTCTCTCTCATTTGAGAGTTGTGTGAATTTGGAGCTTTATGGTGAGTTGTATCACTATGCATATGAGGTATTATTGGCCATGTGGAAGTATTGGAGGAGTGTCCCCAGGTTCATGTCTATTTTATTATAGACTATATTTGTAAGTGTTTTAATTAAATGATGCTTTATGGGGTTTTTTTACCCGAAAGGGTTTTCCCCATGTATATCTTGTGTAATGTGTACATTTTGCATGTATGTTTCATATTTCATTTACTTTATAATCTTGTTTATAATGATTAGTATCCTTAGATCCTAATTTCTAACAAAACCCTTGTCTCAAACAATCCACGGAGCAAAATCAAGCAATGGCAAATAATCAATAATAGAGTTTGAATTGCTCTTTTTCCCTTATATCTCAAAAAAAGCACGAATTCCAAGAAAAGTATGCCCAACTTCATATTAAATACATTTAAATGTATTTAATTCAATTCCTATAGTTTAATTAACCTTTTCGGCGTCCAAATTCATTTAAGTGATTTTAAAAGTCACTTTATAATATTTAAGTGGTTTATAATTTCAATAGTCATTATCCATATAGGTTAATTAAATAGCTTAACCACTTAAATATTAATATTCCCCTCAATATTCAATCTTTTGACGTGCCGTCAGAAGCTAGGGTCAACACTGAATAACCCCCATGTGTCCAGGTGCCTTGACTAAAAATATCACAACTGCCAGATTGACTTACTATAAATAGCAAGTTCCTCAACTAAGCCCATATACTGACTGCAAAGGCCCTAGAACTGAAACCAAGACTGAAGTAAAGAAGTGGAACTGCCACTAAGACTCTCTATCCAAAATGTTAGCCTACGAGAGTCCAAAATAATAAGCTAACCCATCGGTCACTGAGACTGACTAGAGTGGGGACATTACAAAAGCAAAGGAGTCGCACAGAGTAAACTCACGTGTGAAGCAAACAAAACTCGGCTATCTAATCAGATTTGCAAGTTTAAAAAGAGGACACCGCCTTAGGGCAAAAATCTCACATCTTCACTCAAGAGGCCGAGTTCTCATAGCAAAGGAGAAGGCATTCGACCTTAAATCTCACAAATTCGCCCTAAGCGTCGAGTTAACCCCTAGAAGCAAAAAATTCCCTTTCAACAGCAGCGTGCAAAACAACAAAGTGTTTCAAAGAGGGATTGCAGCTCTTAGTTCTACCTAAGAGGCCAAAATTTTCCTCCATCAAGAAGTAGAAGGGCATTCATCCAAAGCAAGTTCTCAACATTGCCAGGTATGCTTGATTGGCTTCAAAGTTTCATATATTTGATGGATATTCATGTTGTGACCAGTGTTTGTATGCAAAACAAATTGTGTAAACTTCAAAAAATTTAACTCAAAAGTCCATCATTCACTAAATTCGGCTTCCAGCCTGAATATTTTAAACTTAGAAAATTTTGGAGATTTTGAACTTAAGCTGAAAACATGGAACATCTTTCCAGACGCCCTTCAAAATGCTTAAATCTCCCTTCACTATTTCGCAAAGAAAAACAAGTTCAAAAGCAAAGCACATTTAAATTGAAAACTCTTGCATTCCAAAATAAACCAGCAGTATGGGGAGCATTGTTTTTTCAACGCACATCCAAAATCAACAACCAACTGAATCCCAAGCCAAGCGCGCCCGATCCCCATCCCTAGCCGTACCTTGAAATTCAAATCATTCATACAACAAACTGTTGAGCAACTTTCAAATTTTGGTTATCACGTTGTTTTGCAATTATAATCTTGTTATTCCGATAATGTTGATGCTAACATTGTCTTTGGGCACCGCTAACCTCATTTTTAACTTAAGTCCGCCTTGTAATTCGTGTCCCGGTGTGCAGGGTAGATGCCTCGTCAAGTGGCGGAATCCCCAAAGGCACCCAACACAGTAGGAACATCCCAAGTATACAAGCAAGATTACCCCCATTAGTTGGAAAAGATGAAGTACAGGTTTCAGGGGGTTACACGAGAGTCAAAAGTGCAGAGTAATTGGGAAAACATTGGCGATACAGATTTCGAACATGTTGATATCCAGCATTTCCGGTATATAGTGTATGATCCAAATGCATACGGAAAGGCGAAGCGGATGACAAAAAGTGGCGTAGCCTAGGAAGCAGGTTTCCCACAAGCTATCCAAAATTATGAACTTGTTGTGGAGGCCGCTAAGCATTATCTTCCAGATAGCCGAGTGGTGGTTGCAAAAGGGGTAATGATGGCTGACTTCACTCCGGAGGCTATTGGAAAAGTCTTCGATGTCCCACTCCTTGAAGATGCCATCACGGTGACGATAGAAGAAGCTCAGGCAGCTTATGATGCTAATCCCAATAGGTGCAAGGGGAAGATAAATGAGGAATGGTTAAAGGAAAGAAGACCCCCCAGCACCAATATCCCAAAGAAGGCATACAGGAGTGATTTTTATGTAGAGTATGGGGATATGATAACACTGCTCAACCGAGTCATGGGACTTCCTCACTCCAACCTGTTCGAAGAATGGATGTTCTACTTCACGAAGCAGGTCTTTATGGGGAAATCAAATTTGGCTGGACCCATATTATAAGTGACAACATTCACACACAACTGGTCCTACTTACCGAAAAGAAATATTTCACAATGTCCTCATATTTAGTGTATGTGTTTGCCAAACACCATAGACTTCCAGGATTGATTTGCTTGGGAGAGATCGGTAATGGGCCAGGGAAGATGAAAGTGTATGATTGCTACCCGCAGCTACACTATTATAATATCAGTCAGCGGGAGAAGAGCAATATAGCATATGCAATATCCCAATATGAGCGCGTGAATGATGCATTCATCATGCGCCTCATCAAGGAGATGCATGAGGGACCACACCAACGGATATCTAAACAAGCCATGGCACTAATAAGGAAGTATGGGACCTGTTTCATCCAGTTTACCTGGTTCACCTCTTTGAGGATTTCTGGCTTTGAGGGTTCTCCTTACCGACTCCTGCGGTACCCCACAGACAAGTCGATCCTCCTAGAGGTTGCTACGCAAGCACACTCAACAAGGCAGATTCTAAGAGCAAGGAAGATGTCAAGAGTCACATTCTCTATGGCCATAGGGGCCAACGATGTATATTTTAAGACTTCTATGAAAGCTAAGTTGCCAAACGAGGAACTGCATCATACTATTTGCAAGAGCACCCCAACAAAAAGAGTTTTGATCCTACAGGATTAGAATAGAGGGCTTACAGCAAACACTATAGAAATAAGATGAACATAGAAGACTATTGGGCCAGCTGCAAGGATGATTTGAAGGTCCGTCGGCGTGCGTACTCAAGGCTTAACATTCACCAAATCAGAACCTTTGAGTACGCTCAAGTCCCTAATTAGCTGCTAGACTATGGGGTCAACATGTTGCATCAAGACTATGAGGCAATAAAGGATCTTCCTCCCTCAATAAATTGGTCCCAAGATCCAGTCACTGACTTGGAGGCCACAATGGAAGCCCCAAGGGGGCTCACAGATGCATGGCTATATCAAAAAATTCAGGAATTAACTCATGACAGGATACAGTTTACCTAAGACCTGATGGGGGACTTGGAATCCCACTCATCAGAAGAGGAAGAGCCATCAGGTGTTGAAAAGGAAGAAGTTGAGATAAAACCCGAAAAGAAGCGTGTCAAGGCCAAGGTCAATAGAGGAGTAAGAGCATCCAAGAGGATTAGAAAGAATAGGAGCCAATCACCAGAAGCACTGGCTTGGGAGAAGATACCAGTTGTTGCCACCTAATCAAGCGATCCTAGCTTGACCAAGGATGTAGTCGAGACTGAGCAACTACCTACTTCTCCCCCGCCAATTCATTCAGCCATCGTTGAGGCAGTTGATCCACAAGAGCCCAAGGGGCAAGAAACCGTAACACAAATCATTGGTCTAGACGAGCCAAAGGATCAAGTCGAGGAAGGAGAAATACAGCCCAATGATGAGGATAGCAAGCAAGAGGCTGAACAAGAAAAGACTAAGGAAGAGGGTGATAAAGACGATAGGATAGCTACCGAAAAGAATGAAGAGCAAAAGGAGGTACATGATAAGGAGGAAAACAAAAATGTAGAGCTCCTTGGGAGTGAAGAACAGCGGGTACTAGAAGTCACTCAGCAATTGTTAAGAGAGGTCGGGGAGAACTCGACAGTGAGTAAAGATCAAAGCACAGAACTAAATCAACCCTCCTCCCAAGGCGAGCAGCCGCGGCTAGGTAGTGAATCTGTTGAAGCTTCAGAGCAGCAAAACACGGAGTTGGTTGTCACCTCAGGACAACCTACCCCTCATGCATGGTTGCAGTCCAAGATACATAAGAAAACCGCAACAAGGCCACCCATAAACTTGGATGACTTATTTTCTAGGATAGGAAAACCTCAAGCCAAAGGGAAGAAGAAACCGAGAACCTATTCCAAGGTCACCAAGGATGCCCAACAAAATTGGACAATACATATTGCAGCTCCGCCCAAAGGCAAATCAATTGAGGAAGTTGCACTGGCCAATTATAGTATTATGTCAATCCCATTGGGAAAAGCAACAAAAGAACAAGTGGAGGAGTTCAAGGACTCCGTGCAGAACATATTGGGCCAGCTAGAAAGAATGATGGTTGAATGAGATATCTATAAAGCTCATGCTGAGCAAGCCAAAGGCTATATAGATCATCTGCTCAAGCCACTGCAGCATGCTATTGAGACCTATGTTCCCCCTTTGACATTACCATAAAAATCCACAGCTGAGTTTGAGGTAGTGCGCGACACGGAAAAGGCGATTAGAGAATGGATTGAGAGCATCAAGACACCAGGAAACCAAGTGATTGAGGATGCAGCCAACATGACTATAGATCTGGAACAAACCCGTCAAAGGCTACACGATGCTAAGGAAGAATTCAACAAATTCCAGAAAGCGATTGATAGGCCTCTTCCCATCATGAGGGCATTGTTTTGGACTCACCCCCACATTCCCGCACTACAGGAAATCCTTAATCCCCGTGACATCAACACTTTTGGGGAATGGTGCCAAAATTTTAACATGAAGAGTGACATGGCAGACTACATCGGCAAAGGGTGGGATGAATGCAAGACAACCTTATCTGATGTCAGGACTTTTTATGAAAGGACCCTCAAGGAGTTGATCAATGACTGGAAAGATGGCATGGAGTATGATGAAATGAAATTGCACTGGAATGGTCGGCTGAAAAGTGAGAAGACCACATACTCCACAACTTACATAGAATTCGCCAACACGCTGCACACAACAATACAACATTTTGAAACCTACAAGATAGACTGGTTCGAACAGCTAAGAAGAATGGACAGTCACTGCAAGGACATCCACTTCCGAATGCATAATCCTCCTATTCCTCCCCTTAAGGACTTGTGCATTGCATGCTTACGATTCCAAGAGTATGTTCGTGCAGAGCGAGCAACAGACCGAGATATCTGGACAGGATATTTGAAGGGAGAAAATACATTTTTGTAAAAAAGGGAAAATATCTACTTTGGGATCATAAAAAGTGCATTCCCAAAGTCAGTTATTTCTCCCCAACTACCCAAGTACACTCTTCAGATTTTGAGCTCCATGCAAATGCACTTTTTGGGGGACAACTTTATGTTTGGTAGTTGATTAGTTAGTTGAAGGGTATGTCCCTTATTTACTAGGTATGGGCAGCCATGCTTTCTAGGATGAATCTGGGCCACTTGTATGGTTTAATCTGGGCCATTCATCCAATTTTGAAAATCAATTTAAAGGGAATGGTTTTTCCTTATTTTTTGTAAGAATTCTTGGATTGTTGCAGAAACTCTAACGAAATATACATAGATTTAATGGAGTTAAAAGTTGTTGTTATTTCCTATGAGTGCATGGTTCTCTTCTTCACCATTTAATTTTTGTTATGCATTTTTGCTTTCAAATAATATACTCAGGTTGATATTTGATAGGGGTATTTAGTTCATACCATTAAGGATTGGCTGATTGTCAATCCCTCTGCATGGTTAATCTAAACTCATTTACAAACTTAGTTCGGTTGTTAAATGCTAGGTTGGTAAACTGCGCCAAAATGTTTAGTCCTTAATGTGAGGTTGGTAAACTCACGGATAAAACAAGGATTTCCCACACATACCAACTATTCATGTAACAGAACATTCATATACCAAAGCATAAGTAACAACAATAAACAGCTATACCAGAAGAATGATATCTTTATTGAATTCTCAAGAATATGCCAATACAATACCCTCCTTGCCGAGGTTCCATCCCAATCATATATAGACTCGACGGTTGGCCAAGTTGCCAACCGTCACTAACTACCAACTACCCCACAGGAACCTCTCGGCGACTCAACATAACCAAACATAAACACCCATCCCAACTTCAAACTAACATGTGTTATTGACCCCTAACAATGGGTGAAAGTCTAAATTCAGCATTTGTGTTTAATAATTTCAAAATCTAGAAGTAGTTAGTATCTCTCTTCCCCTTTCCCTCTTTTTACCTTTTTTTTATAATCTGAAAGTAGAACAATAATGATAGCATCAAGTTTAATGCAAAATCAGATGAAAACTGACTTGTAGAAGTTTGGGGAAAATTTTACCAAACCTTTTGAGCCAAGTCTACCCATTAACATTAAGTCCCCTTTCTGTCTACCAGCAAGGCAGATGAACCTCTGAGTTATCCCACAGTCATGAACTAACAGTTAAAATCTTGAGTTGACTTCTAGTGATCGTTTAAGCAACACCTGAAGTCCCCTTATGCAAGAGAATGGGATTGCTAATAGATTCTATTATGTGTTGACCGGAAGAGTTGAAATTCGACTTTAGCCACGTCAACACGGTCCTGGGGACATTTCAAGGACATGGGGCTGGCCAAGAGATGTTTCACCCCATACCCAAATATGCAAAAAACCCAGGAAACGTCTCAGGAACAAGTGGATGTCGGCCCTAGCCGCGAGGGACGTCCGGTCGTCCCGAGGATAGCGGGGGACATCCCTTGACTGTCCTATGGACGACCAAGCATCCCCCGTGCCTGAGGCAGTTTTTGGCAATTAAAAAACAGAAAAATATAGTATTTTTTTAATTTTCTTTTTTGCATTGTGGGCCCCTACATCCAAAAACACTCTAAAGCTATTACTTGACACATTTTGACTCATTTGGTCATTTGTGTGAGAAAAAACTTGGAGCAGCAAGAGGGTTTGAAGGAAGCCATTGAAAGAGGAGGCGCAGCAGGGAATAGATGGCAAAGTGGTTCAACCTAGGGCAAGTATCATCCTTCAAGCTTGAAAGAGGTAAGTTTCATTCTTCCATTTTCTTATTTTCCATTTTTTTTCAAAATTTGAAGCATGAAATGAGAGAAATGTATAATTTTTTTTATTTTTTGCATTTTATCAGTTTAAACTTTCATTCAAACTCAAAAAAAATGAGCAGCAGCGAGGGTGATAGTAATAGTGAGAATGAAGTGGAAGTGGAAGTGGTTGGTGTAAATGCAAGTGGAAGTGCTCAGAGAAGTAGTGGGCAGCAACCTAATATATTTAAGTGCCCTTCAAAAATCATGGAAACACATGCAAAGGGCCCTTTCAATAAAAAAAACCTATTCTCCAGTATGTTACACCTAGGGTTCAAAGGAAAAGAAATTCGAAAGGGAGTAGGGTGTGGAATTGTCGTTTGCTTGACAGATTTTAGGGGTAGCTACACAAGGTAAAATTTCATTTTTTGGGTGTTCCAGGCCATGGGGTCAAAACTTGTCCAAAACTAAAAAATGAGGTGAGGACAGAGTGTCATAGATTGCACATGCAGGCAGAAATGGGGAAACAAGATGGGGCAATGCCGGCACCTTCTTTTGCATGTTCACAAACATTTGTACCTATGACATCCACTGTTGATAGTAGTAGTCAAATTGAGACGAAGAAAGAGGAAGATAGGAAGTGAGAACGGAGGGTTGGTAGAAGCTTTGTTTAATGCACAAGGACGTGAAGCTACAGAGATATCCATTGCTAGGTTCTTTTTTGCTAATGCCATCCCATTTCATGTGGCATGCTCCTCTTACTTAGAACAAATGGTCAAAGATATAGCCACTATCAGTCCCACATTCACACCACCTAGAGACCATAAGCTACAGCCTGTTCTCCTAGACGAAGAGTATTCCAAGGTTAATGTGCTAATGGAGGATATGAGGCGAACTTGGATGAGGTTTGGTTGCTCTATTGTAATGGATGGGTAGACTGATGATAGACATCGGACACTCATCAATATCATTGTCACAAGCCCTGTTGGTTCCTATTTTCTCAAAGTTGTGGATTGTTCAAGGAAGCGTAGGAATGCAGAGTTCCAATTTAGCATTTTGAGAGATGCCATAAAGGAGGTTGGGGCTGCTAATGTTGTACAAGTGATCACAGATTCAGTGCATGTGTGCAAATCAACTAGTTTGATGATGGAGGGTGCTTACAAGCACATCTTTTGGACCCCATGTTGTGTTCATGCATTGAAAAATAAAGGAAAAAAAAGATTGGGTAAAACAAGTGGTGGCAATAGTTAAAGGCATTCAAATGTTCATTTGCAACCACCGCACCTCACTTGCTCTCTTTAATCATTTCAAAGGAGTTCCCCAAACCCGTTGACACAAGGTATGCCATTTACTTCATTTGTATCAAACTTCCAATTTTTTATTTTACTAGAAATTAAATATAGGTATGCCACTTAATTTTTTTATTATTTCAATGAATATAGGTATTGCACTTACTTCATCTTGTTGGAGAGGACGCTTAAGGTGCATGATCCTCTACAGTTCATGGCAGTGAATCTTGAGTTAGATGGCAGTAATCAAACTATACTTAAGGAAAATTTGCCAAACAAAAGAGCCTTGATGACAATTGGTGGTCCATTGTGAGGTAAGACGTTGCTGATTTTATTATTAAATTGCTGATTGTTTTAAAAATTAAATATTAGATTGCTGATTTTCATATTCTGATTTTAATATTTTAAACTTTGCACTTGCAGATATGTTTGTTCTATCATCTCACCTATAGTAGATGTCATTAGATATGCTAATACAGACCCTTCTAGTCTTGGAGAGATGTATGAGACATTTGACAATATACTTTTGAAGATAAAGCACACAATTTTTTGTAAGGATCCTATGTTGGGGTTCTATGAGCAACATATTAGGCCTACTGTGACACAAAAGTGGAACATAATGAACAACCCTGCTTCATATGGCAGTCTATGTTGTAAATCCCAAATGGTATGCACCAAGGGATGGAATGGTGCCTCCATGTGATGACAAAAAGGTTTTAGATGGGTTCACACGAGCCATTGATAAGATATATCCAGAGGAGGCAGCTTCCATACTTCGCGCACAATTCCTTGAGTTCACAAATCTCTGTGGTCCTACATTTAGTAAGCCAAAGGCAAGGTTCGATATAGCTATATTAGCCCAAAGACCCTATTGAAGTTGCTTGCCACTCACCTCCTTTCACAAGTTGCTAGTTCCTCTTCTGCAAAGAGGAATTGGTCCACATATGGCTTTATCCACTCCATCAAGAGGAATAGACTTAAATCTAGACGCAAGGAGAAGCTAGTGGTCGTGCATAGTGCTCTTTGACTTCAGGATCATCAAACTCCAGCTTTACAGTGGGATGCTGATCCCGAAGATGTGGCCTAGGTTGATGAGGAGGAGACACAAGGGGGATTGATTGGGATTCCGTTGATTGAGGTGGACATGGACCATGATAGTAGCAAAGACTCAGAGTACTCTGATTTTGATGCAATGTTAGGAGATGCAGATTAGCGGCAGCAGTGTACTTTGTTTATTTGTCTTTTCATATCGTAAGTGACAATGAAACTATATGGCAGCAGTGTAGCCTTTGGGCATTTTGTATGTTATTTATTCAATATCACATGCATATTGACAATGAATTCTGAATTCTGAATTATGAATGCATATTAAGTAATCACAATGAATTTTGAAAACAAATGTTGTATGTTCAAACTTAATGGTCTAAAATGTTTTCATAGTACCATACACATGCTATATCCATGTTTTTATATGAATGTAGTGTATATATGCATGCTTTATACATGTTTTCATATGAAAATTTAAAATTTTCCTATATATTTTAAATTTTCCCTATATTTTATATAGTCGTCCCCTTTGTTGTCCCCCCCTCCCCCTCACCTCCCCAAATTTGGCAAAAGGACTCACCGTCCCCGTCCCGGAAACTCGAGGTAACATAGCAAATTTGTGATTGATAGTGGGAGCATGGATAACCTGATATCCAGTGAAAGGTGGAAAAGTTGAAGCTGAAAAGAATCCCACATCCTAAACCATAGAAGGTATCTTGGCTACAAAAATAACACCAACTTCTGATAAATGAGCAATACTTATTGAATTTCATAGATAACATAGATTACATATTTTCCATTAATTGGTAGGTATGGCCCTATGGGTATGCCTTGTTGACAGATGGAATTGCTTTTGGTAGTTACTGATAGTTGAAATTACTTAGCAATAGTTGGGAAAACGAATAATGTGTTGGAATTGTTCCCTTATTCTAGCTTTGTATAAGAGCATCTAATGAATAAAGAAAGCAACTGTTATATCATATGGAAACTCTCTTGAATTACTCAGCAATTCATTTATGAGTCATTAGACATGTATGAAATAGTTGTGTATTCATTTAACAAGTAAACATTTATAACAAACTTGACCTGAAAGAAGAACAACTAGAAAATGAAATATGTGCAACACAACTCAAATTTGCAAGATACAATAAGCAGAAAATATCAATGGGATTAACCTGGCGAGCTACACGCTGCACACCAAGTGCTCTTGCCACAGTGACCCAAAGTTCCTTACCAAAAGAGCACCAGCTATCAGCTGTGAAAGATGCCATTGGCAGGACTGCCATATCACCTAGTCGCTCCCATCTGCAGGTACACAACCATTAGCTAGGAAAAATTGAATTTTTGATATTTGAAAAGCAAGAAGCTTAAGAAGAGCAGAGTTTACTGGTTATTAGTTTGTTAGCAATAATTACCTAATAAATCTCATAGATCATAAGGGTGATTGGCTGATTTTACAAGTACAAGCTGACAATTATTCTTTGAGAGAAAAACCCTAGTTATAAAACAAACAGCATATGACTCAAAAAAATAGCATTGTCAACTTTGCTATGCACCTTTCACTGCTCAAGGAGACTACTATGTGCACCTGATGACCATGTCAGTATATAATGAGAAACGACAGAAAATTCAATGTAACACAAAGGTAATGGACTAGCACTAAATGCAAAGTCTTTGTTGGCTCAATAGATAGAGGTTTTGCTGGGTGTTGGCATCATATTGGAGCCATTAGGAAATTCAATTAAATATTGTACGTGTGATTATTTAAGAGCTGTGTAAGTAGTTAGTAGATGCAAAGGTCATTAATGTTTGTTCATTAGATATTAGTGTATAGGAGCTTCATGCATGCCTTTATAAGCAAGCCTTCTATTTGGTTGTGAGCATGTCATTAAGAGGATTGATCCATTATTCTGTAGCATTTTTTTAGGAAGAACAAGGAGACTGACAGATAGTGAGATTTATCTACCCCCTTTGGCAAGGGTGGTGATGCTTATATTGTGATGTGATATTCCAAGTATTGTGTAATATCTTTTGTTCTTGGTGTTTGCATATCATTGTATGTGTGTGCATCTTTGTGTCAAGACAAGCATTGGCTTCTCTGATCCTTGTACAATTCAAGTGAGACAGCCCTTGCGGATTTGTTGTCATAGGCAAGCCGGCATGCCAGTGCATGAGCTGAAACTAATGCTGGCCAATGAGGTCTATGCTGCAATCATTTAACATTGTAATGCAATTATTTAATAATTGCATTTCGTAGATGCATATGGCGTCAATGCTTGTTCTTTCAATATTGGTTGTATGGAAGAGTCTTGCATGCCTTTATAGCAAGCCTCCTATTCACTTGTGAGCATCTCAGGGTTGATCCATTTCTGGTAGGCGGTTTGCAGAGAGCTAGGAGGCAAGGGGAGCGAAGAACTACATGCCCCATTAAAGGGTGGCCATGTCTATGTATTCAGCATATTTGTAAATGTGTTAGACTAAGATTCACAGTGTTGTGTGAATTATGGTGTTTGTGCATGTTTGCATCTATATGTTTATGTGAGATCTCCATGGTTGAACAAGTATTGGATAATAAATCCATGAGCACGTCAGATGAGATTGCCATTTGGGGTATTCTGTCATTGGCAAGCTGCTGCAAAGGCTGCATCTAATGTTGGGCAAATGGTCAAGTGCACAACTGCAAGAAAAATTGCATAACATTGGGTTATGTTGCAAGATATGAATGTCAGTTTGAAACCATTCTTTATCATTCCATTGCCCTTTTGGTTCTAAGGTCTACACCCACTTTTGAGATATTTTTCTATTCAACACATTATGTAGCTCATAGAAACGGGACTCGGCGAGGCTGACTTGACTCAGGACTCGGCCTTGGCAAAAAAAACTCGGCTAGACTCAGCAAAGTGAAAAACTCAAGAAATTTAGAGATTTTTAAAGATTTAAAACTTGTTTCATGCACCCTTTATTAAATACACCTTAAAGACACAATAACATCATCAAATAGAAGCTAATTTGATTACAAACACAAGTATACATCAATCACATAAGCATAAACGCACATTGTAGCTTAAGGAAATAACAAACACAGATATATAAATCTTGTCAAATGTATACAATATTACAAAACTCATGGAATAAAAAATCCATGTCATCATATGATCAAATGTTCTATACAAATATCAAAAGTAAAAACTGCAAGCCTATGGCTCAGAGGAGCCTTCATCCCTCCAACAAAGGCGTCTAGGGTAGGTCCTGGATGATTTGGCAGCCATAGCCTCTACCTGTGACACCATGCAACCCTCACCAACATCAGGTATATGAATATCTGTGTCTGCCTCTGGCTTTGTTGTCTCTGCTCGTGCTCTATCATGGCTACAGCCTCGGCCTCTCTATCTACCTGGTCGACCCAATCAATGTCCTCGTCACTAAAGACAGGTTTTGTAGCCTCAGTGGTCCACTTGTTTCTCCTCACAACTCACCTTTCTCCTCCTATTTTGCCAAATGAATGAAATGAAGTTCACTTTTAGGCTAAAAGCATAATATAGACAAAAAAAAATCAATTGAAAACATATTGTAAGTTGTTGTTTTTTTAAACTTAAAATGTCAATGTCGTTGGCCGAGTCTGGGAGTTGGGACTCACCAGACTCAGCGAGTCTAGCCAAGTTTGAGACCAGGCGAGTCTGGACCTGTTGTGACGTTTTCACACATCGCCCCATTGCAAATGGGGACCCATGTTTTTTGCTTTTTAGGGTTTGTTTTCTAGGTCTTTTAGGGTTTTGTTAGTTAGCCTTTGCATTTTGAGTGCTGTCGGGGAGATCAATAGGATAGCAGGTCCTGCTGGAGTGAAGTCCTGATCCTGAAATTTGGCTAAGTCTGGAATGTCTTGATCCTGAAATTTGACTAAGTCTGGAAACTGAAAAACCTCAAAAAACTAGATTTTGCAATATAACTCCTGGAGGTCTGAAACCACTCTCAAACATCCTGAAAGTATATATGGAATATAACTTAAAGTATAAATGTCACTTATACTTAAATGTTATATTCCATAAAAATTATCCTGATAGAGAGTTCAAAAAGTCAAATTTCGCTCATGTCCTTCACTGAGGATCCAGAGCGAATTTCGCTCCTGTCCCTCTCCAAGGGACCAAGGTAAAGGCGCTCCTGTCCCTCACCAAGGGTCCAGGGCGAAAAAGCTTATTTGAGTCATTCCTGACCTTGTTTGGTCAAATTGAAACATCAAAGGCATGGTGAAGGACGAATTGGCTTAAAAATGAAAAAGTGCTCCCGTCCCTCACTTAAGGACCGGAGCTTGAATTCCAAATTTGCATTATCCTTGCAAGATTTAAGTGATTTCGTGATTTGAAGAGGTCAAGGGAAGTGTGTTTTATTCGTTGAATATAACTTGAGTGGCCTACAAAGGAGAGAATCAACCCAAGTTGCAATAGGCGCTCCTGTCCCTCTCCAAGGGACCAGAGCGATTTTCTCACAGGACAAATTTCTGGCAAAGGTAGAGCGAATTTCAAGTTTGAGGTGAATAAAGAAAGGCATAATCGGTCCATTGGAGATAATTTCGAAGACTAGCAAAAGCACAAGTGAGCTTATAATTGCAAAATCGCTCCTGTCCCTCACCAAGGGACCAGGGCGAAAATGTTCTAAGGCACGCTCCTTCCAAAGATCACATGAATTGAACTTAAAGTTCCAGATAAAATGCCATTTTGAACGTCAGGAACGAGGTTTTGAACGTAAAAAATGAAGGATTGAGGACAAAAGTGAAAAGGCGCTCCTGTCCCTCTCCAAGGGACCAGAGCGAAGTTATCAAAATTCATTATTTTTTTGCCTTATTTTAGCAAATCGCACTAGATGCCAAAATCATCAACTTCGAAATATTTGAAAAAATTAATTAAATTGGCATTTAATAAATTAATTTTGGGCCTCAAAAAAAATCGAATTTCTATTATAAAGGCATTTAAAATTAATTTTTTGTGAAATAAAAAAATTAAATGTGGAGCGCACAAGGCATTATTTTGCCTTTATTTGGCAAGTCGGCTTACTCCTTTTAAGGTTTTATTTATTATTTCACCTTTTATTTGCTAGGTCGGCCTCATGGGTAAGTAGAAGGTGAGTGCTCTATATAATGGGAGAGAATCTTTAGCAAATTCAAATCATTCTTGCATTATCTCTCATGCGAACTTGAAGAGCAATTTGAGGAGGGCGAAATTCATCTTGAAGGCCATTGGAGAGGCGTATTTCTTGCTAGTTTGGAGGATAATTTCCAGATTTTTGAAGACATTTGAAGGCGAATTTCCAGATTTTTGAAGAGGAAGGTGGAGATCTTTTCCAAGCTAAAGGAGGTGCATTTTATCCAAGGGAGAGCTTTGATCTACACTTTGCCTAGCAAAATTCATCTATTTTTACATCATTTCTTAGAGTTTAAAACTCAAGAGGAGGTATGGAGAAATCATCATGACACCCTTATTCAAGGTTTGATTTTTTAGACATTTTTTGGAAAAATCTAAGTATTACATTGTTAATTAGGAAATGATAACTCAAGATTTATCATGAGGTTTCCTAATTAAAATCTTGAATCTTCCTTTTAAAGTTTAATTTTTAGATTTCAAGATATATTATTAATTGTGAAATGTTGTGTAGGTATCAAGATGGCGACTCCAAGCTCGAAAGATCTACAAGTCGGAAGACTCTCCTCAAGGAAAATCAAGCCAGAACAAGGACGATCAAGCAAGGACAAGGACGACCTTCTTTGATCCAGCCTAGCATTGACAAG
Organism: Cryptomeria japonica; assembly: GCF_030272615.1. NCBI lineage: Eukaryota > Viridiplantae > Streptophyta > Pinopsida > Cupressales > Cupressaceae > Cryptomeria > Cryptomeria japonica. The sequence continues at coordinate 918,596,762 of NC_081414.1, forward strand.
GGCGACCTCCTCCAGCCTAGCATCGACAAGGACGACCTTCTTCGATCCAGCATCATCAAGATAAGGGCGACCTCTTCCAATCCAGCATTCCAAGGCGAGGTACATCAATCATCCTGCACATCAAGGACACAAGAAGTTAGAACAAGGGTTCGTTGAAGAAGCAGATAGTACCAGATGAATTAATTAAAGCTAGCTTCTCAACAACATCAAGTTGAATATTTACCAAGTTACAAGTGTCAGACGATGTGGCATCCTAGTCATCACTTCTCCAGTCAGTGTGGTCCACCTCAGCATGTCCAGATTCAATGTACCTAACTCATGGAAGGTGGCACAAACTCCAATGTACCTACCCCAGCTATCCATTGGTGGAATTTTCTAGAGAGGACATGTGTCCAAGCAATACAATTTTATCATTGGTCAAGCATTGAATGTTATGTAATGGTTGTAACAAACCCTAATTAGGGTTTTCATTGTTGAATCTTGGCCATTGATCTCGAATTGATCTAAGCCATCGAATTGTATTGAGGCACTATATAAGCCCTGGCATTTCATTTTGTAATTAGGAGTTAGAATATAGTTGGAAGCAGTTAGAAGACAGATAGAGAGTAGTTAGAAGGTGATTAGCTAGTTGATAGAATAGCAATAAAGGTAGAGTAGAGAGAGAAGGCAAAGATTGTTGCCAAGATGTTGTTGTAAAAGACTTGTAACTTCATTGAAGAAATGGTGAAATTTATGGGTCGATTCATGAGTGGAAGAAATGTGCTTGATTGATGGTGGAATTCGTATATCCATACTACTAGCAGTTTGTTGATTGCAAACTTGCCTTGTGTAGTCAACTGGAATCATTCAGCTTAAGCCTAACTTCAATTGTCGCTTCTTCATTGATATGCATCAACCTGATGGTGTCTATGCCTGCAGTGATGATTTGAACATCATAAAGCTTTCCTTCGAAGATCACACTAGCCTTGTGGAGATGGTCCTGGGATGTCAAAACAAGACTTAGTTAGAATTTCACCAAAGATCATTCATTGCTCTTACATTCTTAATGTTAGGATTAGATCCTTTCCTCGCCCTCATCTTTTTTCCTTTTTTCAAATCTAAGCTAGTAAGAGCCTGTGTTCCAGCAATATTCAAAGCAGATCAGACGTTCAGTCATCAAATGTAAGTCCCCTTGTGATTCCAGCAAATCACATCATACCACAGAGAGCTTATCCACACGTAGAGACCCTACATACAAGAACCTTGAAGTCATCCCGATTGATCCTTTTTCGCGATATCTTCAGCAATCAGAGGCTTTACTCAAGAGAGGATAAGGTACCTTTAGATATTTTATTTTGTGTTTGATAGTGTACAAAATACACGTCAATAGGACCCCAAACTCAACCGAGTCCGTGTCCAAGCCCCCTGGACTTGCCGAGACTCACTCGGCTCGAGACTCGCCAACTCCAAGTGATTTTGGGCGATTTTCGTTTCTCAAATGTAGCTACTATTTTAGTGGTGTTAGGCTATCTTGGAAGGTAGTTGTGTTAATCTTGCTCAATTTCTCATCTAATGGATCTGTCAGAGCAATTGATATGTGAGCATGTGCCATCAACTTACATGATCGCAAGAATCCAAAAAGGTTATCCATGTGTTGTGTATTGTCCTGTTTTAATAGATTTTATCTTTTGCATCATGGATGATACACTATTAATATGGCTTACACTACAAGTCTTATTGTGCACCTTGTTTGGTTGATGCACATGATTTCATGATTTAGCCAACAAAGGAATTCCCACATTTCTTGAGTTAGATTCTTCATTTGTTAGTGATGAGGGCCTTCTTTGGATTTCTAAATAGCATTGAGTTGTATTATGGTGTGCATGCATTTCAAAGTATTTCATCAAAGTATTTTGCGGTTGCACGTGGTTTGCTTGGTTATGCGTAGGTGATTTTGACAATGGATCTAGGATTTTGTCAAGCTATCCATGATTGATAGTGATCATTTGTTTTGACTTGCTTTTGCAGCGTGTTGTTGATATTTCATGCAAATAGATATGTTGGCACACAAAGGTGATTCTAACATGATGAAGTTGATTAATGACAAGTCGTTGCTATGAGTCTATGAAGGTTTCAAAATGAGCTGTGTATAGAACATTCATGTCTACACACTCAATGGTCACAATTGATCCATAAACCACTAGATTGATAACCCTATTAGTGCATTAGCAATGGACATCTAAACAAGCTCTACTATTACTGTTCTAATTAGTGTTATCCAAGCAATTAATAATGTTGGAATAATATACTAATTATAATATTACATCATTCTATAAATGTTAATAATAAGAATAACATATTATTATAGCTGGTTGGGCTCGGGTATTTCATTACTTACATATCAACCAGACATTTCATTTGTATATATTGTAATCTTTCTAAATAATATGATTTCTTATTGTTCTACCAAATTCTTTATGGTATCAAATCATTTTCCTTGCACCTATAAGTGAAAGCCATAATTCATAAGAGGCAATTGCCAAGGTTGTAAAGCAGATTATAGGAAAATTGCAGATCAAAATAAACAGTCTAAAAGAGAGAAGAGCATGTCACACCATGTCAACAGCAATTGCAGTTGCTAGAATCGAGGGGACTATAGTGCTGACCTCCCACCCTTTCCCATGGAAGGTTTAAGAGACAAGGCAACTGACTTCTCTATTCACTCCATGTCCTAGTGTTACCTGTTATCAACTTGCTTCACACTATCATTGGAGATACAAAATGAGGTAACATATAAGTCATCAAAAATCTATTGTGGACAAACATAGCTCTATTGGACTCAAGTTTGTCGCATCAAAGGCATAGGGCAAGTAAACAAATACATAAGTTGCGCCTTGAGGCTAGTTAAAGGCATCCATCTGACCTCTTTCTATGATGAACCCGGGATAAGGCTGGCCAACCAGCCTTACTCTTAGCGGTATTTTCTAACACCCATTTCTTTGTCTTAATATTTTAAATAATAAAGTGTTAGTTTATTAAATAATTAATAAAGTAAATTTATGAATAAATGAAAATATTAAATAAATTTACATGTTGGCCGACTCACCTAGCTGATCCAATGGCGGTTTGTCTTGGCTGACCTATGTGATGTTTGTATATAATGGTGATTACTTCTTGTTGGAGGCATTCCCGTATTTTCCAGTTCATTGCATTACACGAATGCAGAAGTCTCAAGTGCTCTCATCCCTAGTCGGACGTAGCCCCTGTCAGTTCCATTTGAGGTCAGTTTTAGAGATATTCTTATTTTCGGTTACTTCTGCCTGAATTGAGCTGATAATATAATTTTGCATCCCCTCTGATTATAGGATCAGTGCACACTGGAAGAGATACTTGTTCGCTGCGTGTAAGGAGGGATCGATTGTATGAACCAGGATCGAGGAATCGGGAGTAATAATACTATAGTTGAGATAGGAAGCATTTCTTTTCTTTTGTCTAAAGACAGAGCAAAGAAGGCAGACTTGAGCGTTAACTAGCAGTTGAGGACATCTGTAATGTGTTTGGGCCAATAAAAACCATTCAGAAATGAAGTGGAGATAGTCCTAGAAGCAGTCTGGAGCTAACGTGAAGTCACCCAACTGAGATAGAGCTATTTGGGAGCCCTAGCAGCGGTCCTATAGGTGCACAATTCCCAGTTGCTATGGGCCAGTGTGATATGATTCAAAAGCGGAAGAGATCAATAAGGAAAAGAATCGCAAAAACTTGCTTTACAGGTTCCAATTCAGATCTGTATTGTTTAAAGCATCTATGAATTTATTCAAGTCTGAAATTTGAGAATCAACTTAATTTATATGCAGTGAATGATAAGTTCCACTTTCATGTTTTGGTCTGAGAACAAAAGTAATATCTTTCTGATATTGATGATAAAATCACTGGTGCTACCGTTATTGATTAATTTTTGTGTTAATATCTGTATGGTGTCAAAGTTGTTCTTTTCTGTTTAAAACTTCAAAATCGAGTTAGAATAAATCACTTTCATATGTGTGATTTTTTTCCAAATCAATTATTTTCAATTGTTGAAGGTGTCTAGAGAAATATGTGATGTCCCCTATTTGTGAAAGCCCTAACTTTGTCCTAATCACAATTTTTTAGTGAAACAAGACTAGGGTTAGAGATATCTTTCACCTTACCCCATGCTCAGAATTGCCACCACTAGATGATGAAGGCAAATTGATCTGGAACCAGAGACTATCCTTAACGTGTGAGAAAAAAGACTAAGAAACAAAACTATTGAGGAGTGCCTAGTCAAATGGAAGGTCTACCTACCTGTTGGTGTAAGTTTTATCATTTACCAAACATTAGAATAAAATATCCAAGGATACCCTATCCTCTCTTGAACAAAATCACCACATGTGCCAAGATTGCGAGAAAGACCACACGGCCACTCCAAGGTTTATATGTGCGAACGGGCGACTTTGTGTTGGATAGCTACCTTGGTTATGTATGCTGAAATACAAGGAGGACTTACGCTTGGTCTGTTCAATTCACAATGAAGATCTATCGTTTGGGTTTGGATCATGGACTTCAAGAAAACTGAAAAGGAGGTAAGGTTTAGAAAGTCTAGTCTATTCCTAAGAAATCAAAAGACGGTATTGACTAGGTGACTTCAATAACAACACTTTGCTTCGCCACGCTTAGGACAACTACACAAAGTGAGTACGATCTTCAAAGGATGTATACTCATGAATAATACCAACGGTTGAACAATATTACTCAATGTAGAAGTTAAATCCTCCACAAAATGAGCTCAAACTAACTTTACACAATGAACAAAAATCATTTGTTCATCAAAAGTATGAGCGGAAATTCACCATAAATCAATACTTATAAAATCTTGCATTCTTCTAACATACATGAAATAAAATCTAAACTGTGATGAGGGTTAAGAACCATGCCAACTCCAAAATAAGAGAGGTAATCACCATCAATTCGAACAATGCATTACTTATTACTTCGGCATTTGTAAGCAACAATTTACTTATCTCAACATGTTTTGCAACATGCTCCCATGATTTACAAATGAGGGGTTGAGCTCAATTTATAGGCTCCCCAATTACAATTCAATGGCTAGGATTGATTTCAAATCAACGATCAAGATTATAAAATAAAACCCTAATTAGGGTTTGGTACAACTAACTACCTCTCGACCAATGAGAAAATTACATCTGAGGTCACTTGTCTTTCTTGCTAAATATAAACCAATAGTAAAATAGAAGGTTGTTGCATTGTGAAGTGTGCCTTCTAGAAGCTTCGAGATAAGTCAGTTTCATTGAACCTGGACATGTTAATCTTGATTGTTGAATGTCCTTCTTGAATTCTCCAATTGATGTCGAAAAATTGCCTAAGTATGGAAATTTGTTCCGAATAATCTTCTTGCCACTATCTGATCTTGATTGGGAGCTTGTCTTTGAGTCTTCAAGAATGAAATCCTTCAAGAAGTCTGGAATTTTTGCCAAGCCTGAAGACTTTCCTTGATGCCTGGAAGCTCTTTCAAGTGTCTTGAATTTAGAACTTTTTTTGTGAAGTATTTCCCATACTCAGCCAAATTTTGGCTAGTCAATTTTATTTTGTGACACCTTCATGTGGATCCTTCAACACCTAGCCAAGATTTTGACCATTTCTAT